>NW_007246680.1:902218-1132605 GCF_000164805.1 Carlito syrichta | reverse complement strand
CGTGTTGTTTTTTCTAGGTCTGAGAAGAATGTTGTTGGTAATTTAAGGGGTATTGCATTGAATTTGTAGATTGCCTTAGGTTAGATGGACATCTTCACAATGTTGATTCTTCCAATCCATGAGCATGGGATATTTTTCCACTTGTTGATGTCGGCTTTGATTTCTTTGAGCAGTGTTTTGTAATTTTCATTGTAAAGGTCTTTCACGTCTCTGGTTAGGAAGATGCCAAGGTATTTCATTTTTTGGTGGCTATTGTGAATGGAACTGTGTTTTTTATTTGGGTTTCTGTTTGTTTATTATTGGTGTAGAGAAATGCGATTGTCTTTTGTACATTTATTCTGTATCCTGAGACTTTGCCAAAGGCTTTTATCAATGGCAGGAGGCTTTTGACAGATTCTCTTGGGTTTTCAAGGTACACAATCATATCATCTGCAAAGAGAGATAAATTGACTTCCTCTTTTCCTATTTGAATACCTCTGATTGCCTCCTCTTCTCTGATTCACTCTAGCCAGGACGTCGAATACTATGTTGAACAGGAGGGGTGAGAGTGGGCATCCTTGTCTAGTTCCAGTTTTCAGGGGAATTGGTTCCAATTTTTGTCTATTTAGGAGTATGCTGGCTGTGGGTTTCTCGTAGATGGCTTTTACTATTTTTGAGGTATGTTCCCCATATGCCCTAGATGTTCCAGGGTTTTTATCAAGAAGGGGTGCTTGGATTTTATCAAAAGCTTTTTCTGCATCTAGTGATATGATCATGTGGTTTTTGTTTGACATCTGTTGATGTATTTAATTACATTTATGGTTTTACGAATGTTGAACCAGCCTTGCATGCCAGAGATGAAGCCTACTTGGTTATGGTGGATGATTTTTGAGATGTATTGCTGAATCCGGTTTGCTAGGATCCTGTTGAGAATTTTAGCATCTATGTTCATCAAAGATATTGGCCTGTAGTTCTCTTTCTTTGTTGGAACTTAACCTGGCTTGGGTTTCAATGTGATGTTGGCTTCGTAAAATGATTTGGGGAGAGTTCCATCTTTTTCAATCGCCTGGAATACCTTCAGTAGGATTGGTATCAGCTCCTCCTTGAATGTCTTGTAGAATTCTGCTGGAAAGCCATCTGGACCAGGGCTTTTTTTTGTAGGAAGTTTTCTTATTACGTGGTCGATTTCCTTGATTGTTATTGGTCTATTTAGGGTCTCAATTTCTTCTTGTTCCAACCTAGGTAGGTTGTGTGATGTCAGAAAGTCTTCCATTTCCTTCTGATTTTCAAGTTTGTTTCCATACAAGTGTACGTAGTAGTCTCTAATGATCTTTTGTATTTCTTCAGGGTCAGATGTGACTTCATCTTTTGTGTTTCTGATTATGCTTATTTGGTTTTTTTCTCGTTTTTTCTTCATCAGTCTAGCTAGGGGACCATCAATCTTGTTTACCCTTTCGAAGAACCAGCTTTTTTTTTCATTGATTTTTTGTATTATCTTTTTGTCTTCTATGTCCTGGATTTGGGCTTTTATTTTGGGGATCTGGATTCATCTGCTGAAATTAGGGTTTTTGTGGTCTTGCTTTTCCAGCTTCTTTAGGTGACTTGTTAGGTTGTAAATTTCTGTTCCTTTCATTTTCTTCATGTGTGTAGGGATATAAATTCCCCTCTTACTACAGCTTTCAGGGCATCCCAGAGATTTTGGTGAGATGTTTCTTCATTTTCATTTGTTTCCAGGTATCTTTTGATCCATGTTTTGATTTTGTCATTGACCCAGGAGTTGTTTAGCATCACGCTGTTTTGTGTCCATGTCTTTGTGGGTTTGGGGGGGACTTTGTTGGTGTCAATGTTTATTTTTATTCCACTGTGGTCTGAGAAAGTGTTTGGTAGAATTTCGGTCCTTTTAAATTTGCTTATGCTTGATTTATGGCCGAGTATATGGTCGATCTTAGAATATGTTCCATGCGGTGATGAGTAGAATGTGTATTCTGTGGTCTTTGGATGGAGTGTTCTGTAGGTATCAATTAAATCCATTTGGTCCAAAGTCACATTGAGGTTCCAGATCTCCTTGCTGATTTTTTGTCCTGATGATCTGTCTAGGGTTGTGAGTGTGGTATTAAAGTTCCCAGTTATGATAGTGTTAGAGTCGATATCTTTCTTTAGTTTTCCAAGAAATTGCTTTATGAAAGTTGGCACACCTATGTTGGGTGCATATATGTTTAGGATAGATATTTCTTGTTGATGGATTGAGCCTTTTATCATTATGCAGTGGCCTTCTGTATCTTTTTTGATTTTTAATAGTTTGAGGGTATTTTGTCTGAAATTAAGATCGCTACTCCTCCTTTCTTTTGTATTCTGTTTGCCTGAAAGTTTGTTTCCCATCCTCTTACTTTTTGTCTGTGGGTGTCCTTTCTAGTGAGGTGAGTCTCTTGAAGGCAATAGATTGTTGCCTGATGATATTTTCTCCATTTTGCCATTCTATGTCTTTTCAGTGGTGCATTTAGTCCGTTCACATTTAGGCTAATAATTGAAATGCAAGAGTTGATCCCTGTCATAAGGTTCTTACAGAGTTGTTCCTGTTTGTTTGTTGTCTTTCTTTGGGTTTTGGAGTTGGTTCGTGTGTGTTTTTAATCTTTTGCCTGTACTCTTGTGAAGAATGCTGTTGCTCTTTTTTCTTTTTCTTCTGTGCTCAGTACTTTCTTAAGTGTTTCTTGTAGAGGTGGTCTGGTGGCAGCGTAGGTTCTTAGGGATTGGATATCTGGAAAAGATTTCAATTCTCCCTCACTAATGAAGCTTAGTTTGGCTGGGGAGGTTATTCTTGGTTGAAATTGTTTCTCTTTTAGAACTTTGAAGATAGGGTTCCAGGCTCTCCTGGCCTGAAGTGTTTCTGTGGATAAATCTGCTATTCTAATTGGTTTTCCCTGGTAGGTAGTCTGGCCTTTTTCTCTTGCTGCCTTTAGGATTTTTCCTTTTATAGTTACTTTGTTTAGGCGAATTATTATGTGTCTGGGAGTTGGTCTTCTCATTTGTTGTCTTGCAGGGGTTCCCTGAATCTCTTGTGTTTGACTTTTTTCATCCTTAATGGGATGAGGGAAGTTTTCTGGAATGATTTCATGAAATGTTTGTTCCAGTGTGGCTTCTGTTTCTCTTCCTGCCTCAGGAAGCCCAATTACTTTTAGGTTTGGTCTCTTTAAGTGATCATTCATCTCTTGCAGGTTTTGTTCTGTCTTTTTGAGCTTCTTTTCTATGCTTTTGACAGTTTGGGTTAGTTCTGTGTTTTGGTCTTCAAGCTCTGAGATTCTTTCTTCTGCTTGGCTGATTCTGCTTTCCATGCTTATTAGTCTGTTGTTCATTTCCATCACAGTATTCTTTACTGCTGTCATTTCTGACATCAACTCCTTCCTATTTTCCTCTTGTCTCTCCTCAATTTTTTAAATTCTCTCCATTAATGTATTGATGTCTGGGTTTGTTGCATGTAACCAGTCATTCTGGGGGCTCCTCATTGTTTGTGTTCCAGAATCTGTTTTCTCAGTGTCTGATCTCCCAGGCATCTGTGTGAGACCTATATTCTTCTTTTGGTTTTTCTTCATTTGTGTGATTTTTCCCCCTCCCTTTTTCCTTCCCTCCACATCACCATCTTCTTTAATTCTGTTATTCAGGGGTAAAGGGATTGGTTTTACTTCTGTTTGTTCAATCTCCTATTCTTTATGTATGTCCTCTTACTTTGTTCAATTCTGTAGTTGCACTGTAGATTTGGGGTGATCCTTTTTGCAGTTTTGAGATTTACTTAAGGGCAGAGCTGTGATTCAAAATCTGTCTGCAGGTCCTGGTATTCGCTGACAGGTGTGTGGATAATATGGAACCCACTTCCCACTGCCCTGGAATCTGTCCGTGCAGTGGGGCTGTAGGTTTACTCCCTGAAATTAAATGTGGTTAGCAGAGGGGAGAGAATGGAGCAGATAGTGGGTTGAAGAGGGGAGTGGAGAGATAGAGGAGTAAGGGGGGAAACAAACGAGTGTGCCAACAAATAGAGAGAGAGTCCTATACTGAAACAGATAAAAACAATAGACCATAGCTACAGACAAACCAACTCTCATACAAAAAGTAAAAAATAAAAATAAAATATATAGTGATGCTAACATACAAGCTAACCAACCACCTTGTTAGTGTGCTGTTCCTCTATACAAAGATATGGTTTACAGAGAGACGTAAAGAGAAGAAAAGGAAAAGGAAAAAAGAAAAAAGGAAACAATACAGTAGGAATAGAATTAAGTCATTAAACTAACAGAATCAATGAAGCACACTCTGAGACATTTCGTTTAAGTCCAATGTCCTTTCAGGTCTGATTTCTAGTTTTCTTTTCAAGCTGGTAAATTAGTTTGCAGTTAGGGTCAGTTGCCCCTGATCTGCTGTGAAGGACAGTTCAGATTACCCTCCGTTCAGCACTCTGGTCTATGTCTTTATCAAGCTTGTTTCTCCCATTTCAGTGTTGTTACCTTGAATTGCCAGCAAGTGGTGCTATCTCAGCTGCTCGCCCCAGAGGGTGTGGGGCCGGACAGGAACAAGATGGCTGCCTGCCTCAGGGCAGGCATCAGGACCCTTACAGGGGGCAGGCAGGACAGTCTTGGTCACAGGAGAGGTGGCAGTGATCCCAGCAGATCTTCCCTGAAGGGGTTTGATGTGGATCGCCTCAGGCCCGGGTGGTGTGATGTGCTATGGCCATCACAGAGGCTGTGGCAGTGGTGGCGGCAGCAGCAGCAGTGGCAGGGAGAGGTGCTGTGGCGGCGGCGGCAACGTTTGCACTGTGGTGACTGTCCAGTCCGTTGCGATGTCCCAGCGGTGGCAATGGCCGAGCTCCATATGAAGAGCAGGCTGCAATGTTGGGGTCCACAGCCCCCTGGGGCGAGAGTCAGAGACCCACTGCAGATCTCCTTTGCAATTGGCTTCAGAGACCGGGTTGCCCTGTCACCGTCTTGCCACTTCTCTTGCCAATTCCTTTCTTATAGAATGATGGTAAGTGTTCAGGGTCTGCTTATGAGTGAGAACATGTGGTACTCAGTTCTTTGTTGCTGATAGATCACTGAGTACGATGGACTCTAACTCCGTCAAAGTTGGTGTAAAGTTCAAATTTTGTCCTTTATGACCATGCAATATTCCATAGTGTATATGTACCACATTTTTAAAATTCAGTCCAGTTTCAGTGGGCAGTATGGTTGGTTCCATGTTTTTGCATTTGTAAATAGTGCTGCAATAAACATGCATTTGCAGGTATTTTTTGTAGAGAGATTTAAGTTCCTCCAGGTATATTCCAAGAAGGGGGATTGCTAGATTGTATTGAAAGGCAATTTCTAGTTCTTTTAGAAATCACCACACTGTTTTCCGTAGAGGTTGAACTACTTTGCATTCCCACCAACAGTATAGAAGCATTCCCTTTTCTCTCTAGAATCTGTTGCTTTTTGTATTATTAATGATGGCCATTCTTACTGGAGTTAGGTGGTATCTCAGTGTGGTTTTGATTTTCATTTTTCTGATAATTAGTGAGTTCAAGCATTTTTAAAATGTATCTATTCATGTCTTTTGTCCACTTTTTAATGGGGTTGTTTGTTTTTTTCCTTTTGAAAAGCTTGAGTTCCTTGAAGATTCTGGATATTTGTCAGATATGCAGTTGGCAAATATTTTTTTCCATTCTGTGGACTGTCTCCCCACTGTCTTGATAGTTTATTTTGCTTTGCAGAAGCTTTTCAGTTTGTGAGGTCCCACTTCCAATCTTATCCCTTATGGTATGGGCTTTGGAGGTTTTGATCAGGAATTGGTTGCCTATTCCAATTTCTTGCATTTTATAAGATTGTTAACATTTAGGTCTTTGATTCATTTGGAGTTGATTTTTGTGTATGGTGATAGGTAGGGGTCCTGTTTCATTATTCTGCATGTGGTCAGCCAGTTTTCCCAGCACCATTTACTGAATAGTTCTCCTTTCCCCAGTGGTTGTTATTGGAGGATTTGTCAAAGATGAGTTGGTTGAGAAATTGAGGATTTGCTTCTGGCATCTCTACCCTGTTCCATTGGTCTATAAACCTGGTCTTGTACCAATGTCAGGTTGTTCTGGTTATTGTAGCCTTATAAAAAAGTTTAAAGTCTGGAAGTGCGATAACTCCTGTTTTGTTTCTCTTGCTAAGGATTGTTTTGGCTATTCGTGGTTGCTTATGTTTCCATATGAATTTCTGAATTGTTTCCAGGTCTAAGACTGATGTTGGTAATTTAATGGGTATAGTGTTGCATCTGTAGATTGCCTTTGATAAGATGGACATCTTAACAGTGTTGATTCCTCCAATCCATAAATGTGGAATATTTTTCCATTTGTTTGTGTCATCTTTGACTTCTTTGAGCTGTGTTTTGTAGTTTTCATTGTAAAGATCTTTCACTTCTCTGTATAGGATAATGCCGAGGTATTTCTTTTTTTTTTTGCAGGGGGGGGCTATTGTGAATGAGATTGTGTTTCTTATTGGTTATCTGCCTATTTGTTGTTGGTGTATAAGAATGTGACTGTCTTTTGCATATATATTTTATACCTGAGACTTTGTCAAACTCCTTTATCATTGCAAGGAGGTTTTTGGCAAATTCTCTTGGATTTTTGAGGTATAGGATCATATCATCAGCAAAGAGGAATAGCTTGACTTCTTCTTTTCCTATTTGGATACTCCTGATTTCTTTCTTTTGTCTGATTGCTTTAGCTAGGACTTCCAACCCTATATTGAACAGGAGGGGTGAGAGTGGGCAGCCTTGTCTTGTTTCAGCTTTCAAGAGAAGTGCTTCCAATTTCTGTCTTTTTAGCAATATGTTGGTTGTAGGTTTCTCATAGATGGCTCTTACTATTTTGAGGTTATGTTCCCTCTGTGCCTAGGTGTTCAAGAGTTTTCATCAAGAAGGGATACTGGATTTTATCAAAAGTTTTTCTGCATCTAATGATATAATCAGGTGGTTCTTGTTTGTACATCTGTTGATGTATTTAATTACATTTATGGTCTTGCAGATGTTGAACTAGTCCTCCGTCCCGGAAATGAAGACTACCTGGCCATGATGGATGATTTTTGATATGTGTTGTTGGATCTGATTTGCAAGAATCTTGTTGAGTATTTTTGCATTTATGTTCATCACAAATAGGTCTGTAGTCCTCTTTGTTTGTTGGATCTTTACCCAGTTTGGGTATCCGTGTAATGTTAGTTTCATAAAATGTTTTGGGAAGCATTCCATCTTTCTCAATTGCCTAGAATACATTCATATGATTGGTATCAGCTCCTCCTTGTATGTTTTGTAGAAACATTCTACTGTTAATCCATTTGGTCCAGGGTTTTTGTTGTTGTTGTTGTGTTTTTGTTCTTTTTGTAGGTAGTTTTCTTATGACAGAGTCAATTACCTGGGTTGTTATTGGTCTATTTAGGATCTCAATTTCTTCTTGTTTCAACCTTAAGAAGTTGTGTGATGCCAGAAAGTCCTCCATTTCATTTAGGTTATCGAGTTTATTTCCATACAGGTGTACATAGTAATAGCTGATAATCATTTGTATTTCTTTGGGTCATTCGTGACTTTATCTTTTGTGTTTCTGATTGTGCTTATTTGGGCTTTTTCTATATTTTTCTTGGTCATTCTGTCTAGAGGTCCATCAATCTTGTGTATCCTTTCAAAGAATTATTTCAATCATTTCAAATAATTCAAAGAATTATCTTTTTGTTTCATTGATTTTTTTTAATGGTATTTTTGTCTTCTGAGTCCCATATTTGGGCTTTACTTTGGTGATCTGGATTCTTCTGTTGAAGTTAGAGTTTTGGTGGTCCTGCATTTCCAACTCCCTTAGGTGATTTGTTTGGCTGTCAACTTGTTCTCTTTCTGTTTTCTTGATGTGTGTTTGTAGAAATACAAATTCCATTCTCAGTACTGATTTCGTGGCAACCCAGAGGTTTTGGTAAGATGCTTCCTCATTTTCATTTATTTCCAGAAATTTTTTAATTTTGGTTTTGATTTCCATATTGACCCTGAAGTTGTTCAGTGTCATGCTCTTTTTGTGTCCACGTCTTTGTGGGTTTTGGGGGAATCTGGTTAGTGGTGATATTTATTTTTATTCCGCTGTGGTCTGAAAGGTGCATAGCAGTACTTCAATCTTGTGAAATTTATTTATGCTTGATTTATGGCCAAGAATGTGGTTGATCTTGAAGTATGTTCCATGTGGTGATGAATAGAATGTATATTCTGTTGTTGTTGGCTGCAGTATCTACGAAGTCCATTTGGTCAAGTATCAAGTTGAGGTTCCAGATCTCTTTGTTGATTATTTGCTTTGATGATCTATTTAGGGTTGTTAGTGGGGTATTTAAGTCTCCAGTTATGATAGTGTAAGAGTCAATATCTTTTTTAAATTTACTTAGTAGTTGGTTTATAAAAGCTGGTGCTCCTGTTTTGGGTGCATATATGTTTAGGATAGATATTTCTGTTGATGGATCAAACTTTTATCTTTATGTAATGTCTTTCTCTATCTTTTTAAGTTATTGATGGCTTAAAGGTTGTTTTGTCTGGTATTAAGATTGCTACTCCTGCCTTCTTCTTTGGTTCATTTGCCTGGAAATTTGTTTTCCATCCTGTAACTGAATCTGTAGGTGTCCTTCGTGGTGAGATGAGTTTTCTAGAGGCAGTATATTACTGGGTCATGGGTTTTTATCCAGTTTGACATTCTATGTATTTTCAGTGGTGCATTTAGTTCATTCACATTCAGGATGATTATTGAAATGTGAGAGTTTAACCCTGTCACAATGATCTTATAAGGCTTGCTTTTTGTTTAGATTTTGTGTTCACATGTGTGTGTTTTCATTTTTGCAGGTATGCTATCTGTTCTGCTGCTTCTGTGTTTGTTTGTGATTTTGTGAAGTAGATGGTCTTTCTTTTGTTTCTATTTTTCTTCTGTGCACAACACCATTTTAAGCATTTCCTTTAAAGCTGGTCTTGAAGCAGCATTTTCTCTTAGGGATTGAATGTCTGGAAAGGATTTTAATTCTCCCTCACTGATGATGCTTAGCCTAATTGGGTGGGAAATTCTTGGTTGAAATTGTTTGTCTCTGAGAATACTAAAGATTGGGGTCCAATTCCTTCTGACTTGTAATGTTTCTGCAGATAAGTTCTGCAGATCACCTTGGAGCACTTCTCTGTACAGGCATTAGAGAGTCTGCTCAGCTTCCCTACCAGGAGCTTTTGCTCCCTTCCCAGCAGTTACCAGTCTCCCCCTCTTGGGACATGGTGGCAAGGCTCTAGAGCCCCAACCAGGCTCAGGGTAGGCTCTCCCCACTGCTTCTTTGGAAGTCTGCCTCAGGCTCACTCCCTCTATGGCCCTCACTGTCAATGTTCAGTTTGCTCCAGCAGATTTTCCCTGGAAAAACTTCCAAATTGCCTGCTGCTAAGCCTCCCACTCTGATTCCACGTGTCTGTGTTTGCTCCATTGTGGGGTGAGGCATCTGTCTCTCCAGTATAGTGCACTTGAACTATCCTCTCTGAGCAAAGGATGGTCGATTTCAGAGGGGTGCAGAGATCATTCCTTGGTCTCAGGGTGCAGGCTGCTCAGAATACAGGCAGCTCAGAATTTGGCAAGATAAAGCAGGTCTCTGCCCAGTCCTGGGACAGAGAAAATGGTGGTGGTCTGTATTTGTTTCCTCTAGTGGGGCTCAGTTTCAGACTTCCTCCCCAAGCTTACTCCACAGTCCTTGCTGCCCATGCCTGGCCTGTTGCTGTAGGTGGTGGTATGGGCCAGGTGCCAGCTCTTTTCTTCTGCCTTTTCCCAAGAGATGCTTCCAGGATGGTGGATCTTTCTGTGCACAGCAGGTGCCAATTTCAGAGAAGTCGCAAATTGTAACGTTTCTTCAGGGGACCCCAGGCACTTGATTCCATGTCTCCCCTCAGTTGGACATTTGCTCACCCACTTGCATATACAAACAGATGCAAATTAGTTTTTTTGTGCACTCATTCATACAGAAACTCTCATACTCTGCCCAGATCTGACACCATCTTGCCCCCTCTCTCCTATTTTACTTAAATTGACTATATTCAATTCTTATATGATTTTGCACCTTTATGGCTATGAATTGATGGGCACCATGAGGTTTTATTCCCCTGAGCTATACATCAATTAGGTATTTATTGTATATTAAATTGAATCTTAATATATCTTACTACATAGTCTATATGTAAATTCCATTCTGCAAAGCATTTATTGTTCACTTTTTTCACTTAGAAAATGCTTTGAGTATAAAAGGTTTTTTAAAACAATTTGCTTGTCTTTAAATACTGATAGAGTTTTTTTCAATCTTTTCCTACAGTTAACAATACATCATCTTTTTCTTCATTTATCTTTTGTAATTGTGGGCAACTTCTGGTTTTAGTGAATCTGGATGCCCATTTCTTATTGTACAAGTAAAAATGTAAATAAAAACTTTATTTCCAATCATATCTGTATACAGAAGATATAAATCTGGGAATATTATCTGTTTCTATGTAAATATTATGGGCTTATGTTTTAAGGAGATTCTAGTTTTATTTAAAATACATGCCAGATTGGAGGCAGCAAAAAGGTGTCTGGAGGGTCTTGTGTATTTTAGAGAGGAATGTCAAGAATGTGGACTTCCCAGTTTGTAAAACAATAACTTCTTTGATCGGAAGTTTATTTCTGCTTTGCCTGACATTTTCTGTTTTAAAAACCAAAGGCAAATTTAACTTAGGGAGGAGATATTTCTACTTGTCAGTTTCAAAAGGGATTTGTTTTTATTTTGTTCTAATTTTTTTAAAAGCAGTAAATCTTTTGAAATTTGAACTCTACCCTTGTTTGCGTTATTAATTTAGAGATTAAAGTTTGTAACATAGCCCCTTCTCTATCTTTGAAAGGCAGAAAACAGAAAGGCCATTGGGGAAATTCTCTTGGTAATACTATTCCCAATCATCCTATTTAAGGCAGAATATACTGTTAAAGGCATGCCACTCATCTATATTTTCTGTACGTTATATAAAAGTGACTACCATCAATAAAATAGTCCCTTGTCAATTGTACAAACATCTACCGTAAGAACATTCCATTTTTAACTTACACAAGAAAAATTTCCATGGTTTTGCACCTTTCTCAAGTACTTATCAAACAACATTAATAATTAATATCCTCTTGACATTCCTCTCTATTCTGACACATTTTCAACACATATTTCAATATTTGGTTTAATTCTTATTCTAACCATATTTTTGAAACATTAGAAACAATAGATAATTCATGTCATTCATCTTATAGTATGATTCTATTATTCTGTGTCTAAAATACCTAAAATTCCTTCCAATTTGAAATGTCACCAATTTATACTTCTTATTTATTCTCTGTTGTAACATTTTACAAGGAGCCAGAAACATCTATTTTATTTAAAACACCAGATTTTCATTAAAATTAAAAACCTGATTGTAAAACTATAAAGAAGACTTTGTCAAATGACTCATTGGTTAGCGAAGAGGTAAAAATAAGATATAGGAAAATAACTTTTGGTTTTACATAGAGACTGAGAAGCCTGGAAGATCAGACTTGGCTTTAAGATCACAGGGGTGAGCAAACAAATGTCTTTGTGCCAAGTAGGTTTGCCACCTGTTTTGTGTGTGAGCTAAGGATGTTTTTTCTACCATTTTACATGGTTGGAGAAAAACATCAAAAGGTACCCAAAAGAAAATATTACTTCATGAAATGCAGGAAACATAAAAGTAAACTCTCAGTGTCCACTATTTTTGGACACAGCCACACTAATTCATTTACATATTGTCTATTGTGGCCTTGGCAAAACAGTGGCAAAGTTGAATAATTGCAGCAGAGACCAGAACACCCACAAAATCTGACATATTTACTATCTGGTCCTTTACAGGAAAGCTTAAGATTATGGCTGGATTTTGGAACAATTTCACTGGTACCGGCATACATGCCTATGGACCATTAACTTGTGATTAAACAGGGGTTGTTATAAATCAAATCTTGGAATATTGCCTGTCTATCCTTCTAGTAATGGTAACTTCCATGGCTCTTTAACACAGTAGGTGGCGACTTATTCTAATTCTTTTATTGTTTCCCTTTGCACCAATTAGTTGTTTTCAAAACAGATAAGTAAAAACTATAAAATATACCCTTGAATATGACAAAGCAAACCCCTGACTTCATGCACTGAAATACCTAGCGATATGTACAGGATACATACCAAATTTTGATGTCATATTTACCAAAATTTAATACTTACCTAGGCTTGCACTCCAAAGAAACTTTTTTTATTCATTTCACTTAACTTCTCCCTTCACAGAACCAAATGAAAAAGTTTCTGATAAATTTCCCAAATACATGCTGATAGAATTACAAGAAGAGTGTCAGTGCAGTGCTATATATATATGAGACATACACTATTCAGCACTCAATTAATTGCAAGAAAACAAGCTCAAACTTAAAAAAAATAATATTTATTGACTTTTCTAATTGAGAAATCTATTTATTAAAATGATGCTGATGTGGACTGGATTTCTCTCTTTCTCCTTTGGTTGAGCTTGTTTCTGCTATCCTCCAAGTGTTGCCTTCATTTTTGTGCTGCAGGTGGTAAGAAAAAACTAGGATGAGATTTCTACATACATTCTCTTAAATTCATGTCCAATAGAATAAGGAAGCATCTATTCCCAGTAAATACGGCACAAAAAAAAACACAGAATCAGCCAGGCACAGTAGCTCAAGCCTGTAATCCCAGCACTTTGGGAGGTAGAGGCGAGAGGATTGCCTGATCCCGCGAGGTTCAAGACCAACCTGGGCAACATGGAGAGATTTCATCTCTATAATAAATGAAAAAATTATCTGGCATGGTGGCACATGCCTGTAGTTCCAGCAACTTGGAAAGTTGAGGCGAGAAGGATAGCCTGGACCCAGCAGGTCGAGGCTGCCATGGCTGTGAGTATGCCACTGCGCTCCAGCTTGGGCAACAGAGTGAGACTCTGACTCAAAATAAACTAAACAAAAATAAATACACGAAATCAGATTGTTCCTTTAAAAAAAAAAAAAACAGAATCGCCATGATTGAAACAATTTGGGATACACAATGTACTTACTATGACTAAGGGGATTTAGAGCTCAGATTGGGCAAGCTTGGATACTATGTTCTACCCTGGCCATCACTGCCTTCCCAACCAAAAAATGGCCTTTAAAAATGATGCCCAAACTTTACCTGTATGGTGTCTACTTGTATACCTCATCCTGAATTGTACCCTCCATCTTAAAATAAATATTAAAAAAATTAAAATGGGAATAATGGATCTCCCAAAGAAATTTGAGAGTTTGTTGTTGTTGTTGTTGTTGTTTTGTCAAAATGAAGGCGAAGGGATGTAAGACCAGGAAAATTATATTGAGTCAGACTGTTCTTACCACATTTAGAACTTCCACTATATTGTACATGATTTTTCTAGTGCTAATTTATTTTTATTTTTCATGAAGAAAGTTGCACAATGTTATACATTAGGTGGTACTGAGAAAAGAGAAAATAGGAGGAGCTTGAAGGAGGCATTTGACTCTGTTTCAGGTAGGCCTAGCCCTTAATCACTCACAACATGAGGCCAGTCCACATCAAACAACTGTTACACATCTACTTACTGTATTTTGCCACCAGTCATTCTCCAACATGCCTTGATTATCTTGTTGTCTTCTGAAACATAACACCAGGTCAATGAGATGCTGCTCAACGGGCTCTCAAAGGGAAATGGTAGCCACATGATTGACCTTCAGCAGTTTGGACTAAAGAAAAGCCTAATGGAAAGAAGAGCTTAATCTAAAATCAACCCAGGCTCAATTGGTTGAATAATGGGTAAAAGAGCTTCCAACTGCTCTTTGGGGTCTCTTCAATTACCATGTTCCTTCTTCTTTAGAGCTCCATCTGTTAAAGCAAAACAGTACAAAAAAAGAACTTTTTATTTCTTGTATACTTAAGTAACATTCACATTCTGATCTTCTGTCTCAACTCAGTGTTCCATGTCTAGTAGTTCTCTATTCTTATGCAGCTCTCATGACATCGTTCCAGACATGGATACCCATTTTTTAAAGGTTTTGAGAATATAGTCTGTATGTTTGAGTTTGAAATATCATTTAGTAATTTAGTAGAAAAATGTGAAAGAAGATAACTCAAAAATATATCTATTTATAAAGATTAGAAATACTTTGACACAAATTTGGCAAACTATCTCTTTTTAAAAACTAAGTCAAGAAACAGCATATTATTATCATTGTTAAATACTTTAGTATTTTATTTAAGATAAAAAGGAGTATTTTTACTTAACACTCTGTGATGTAAAATGATTGCTTAACCTATATTCCCTGTGTATTCTACTGGCCAGAATTAGATTGCTCTAAGGCAGTAGTCATACTTCAGAATGTAGTTCTCTTGTGGACTGAGAAAAAAAAATAAAAAGGACTTTGAGAACCACTCAGCATTTTCTCTGTTATAGGGACTAAGGAGAGGCTCTCTGGAAGAGGTAGAAACTACTCAGGTCTAGAAAGATTAAATAAGCACATCGTCTCTGATATTGTAATTCTAATAGCCCTTTCAGAAAAAAGAATGTCTAGCACTCTCTTAATACTGATTGTAGGATGTCAGATGATGGTTGTGGCTCCATATCCAGAAGTGTGAGCAGTCAGTGGCAGGTACATTCCTAGTGCCCGTCAGCTGTAGCAGAGCCCATCAGCTGTAGCTGACAGTAGTCAGTAGTGACTGATGGAAACCTGACACAATTGGTTGATTCTGTCACCAAATGTCTGCAGCTAATCAATCCCACCACATGGTGTGAGTTGTAATGATTATGAATCTGTTCTGAATAGATAGGTGTGTCTGTAATCACACCCAACCTTGAAAGTTCTGCTTTCTCTGCCTTTACCGCATATATTACATATTTGAAAACATTCAATACATAGATAATATTGATGGATAGCTGATAGATGATAGATAGATAGATAGATAGATAGATAGATAGATAGATAGATAGATGATAGAGCAAATTGTGATGTGAAATAGCAACTGAGGGAGACATAGGACAAGACCCCTCTTACTTTCCAAGGATATTTTCAATTCTCCCTGTTTTTTCCCCCCGCAAAGAATTTGTCAGGATTACAGATAAAATGAGCAATAGAATTTTATAACACGTCTGAATGTAACAATATGAAATTATGAAATGTGCATCAGTGGGATAACTCTGATATTGTCTTGCTATCTGACTGTTATCACTACATCTGGGTGATAAATATTTAGAAGATGCCACTTAAATATTTTCAGTAAATACTAAAAGGAAACACAGTCTATTGATAAACTTTTCTTAGTCAATGAGTATTCCAATATATTATACAGTGTCTGTCATGTTAGGAAAGGCTAGAGTAGAATTTTGAAACTTGAGCTAAAACTGCTAAGAAAAATAAACAATTTAATGTTTCAAATAAGCCAAAATTGTTTACACACATTGGTAGAATTTAATTTTGGAAAAATTACTAAACAATCAGAGATCAGTCCTGGTCATAAAATCACCCACTTTGAAAATTCTGACCACAGATGTTCACAATGAATGTATGAATAAATTTTACCAGCCACAATACAAAAAGATTTTTGGAAGCTTACTTTATCTTGACAAAATAAACTTATTGGTTCTTTTGATTGTTTTTCATGGGATGCTAAAATTAAAAATGTAGGAACAGCACATTTTCTCTTCCTAACTTCCTCATTATTTTTTTTTCTTGAAAATATGTTACTTGTGAAGCACTTCTTTGGGTGCTAAGCCTTCTTGTAACATGCTGCTTTGTGAAAAAATGCAAAAAAAATGGCATGTAAAATTGCAGGAGAAAATGGCGTACAGTGGGTAAGATCACAGGTGCAATTAATTATCGGACTGCTAGGCAAAACCTAACTTTACCACTTAGATGAGCCCCAGTAAACAGATTACTTTTCTGCACCAAATTTTATCATTTATAATATAAGAACAATATTAGTATTCATTGGTTAAGTGATGTGAGAATTAAATAAAATAGATAATATATTTAAAATATTGGCTATGATGTATGGCAAAAAATCCTCAGTAAATGTCAACTATTATTATTTGATAAAATATATTCAAACATGACTTCAAAATGGTCTGGCAATGCTCAGTGCCTGATAAAGACTGCTTGCATGAGTCCATCATGCTAGACTTCTGTTAGAACTATCCCACTTTCCACTAACCTGCTTTTGAAACATTCTTTAGATAAATGAATGAAGACATGACATTTATATTATGAGCAGCTAAATCCTCAGTGTTTACAATTAGTGTATTAAAATATTTCAGAAGTAAATAAAGCTTTAGACAATGTCCAAAAAGTTGACAAATTTTTGTCTTAAAATTTCCACACAATCCTTGCAATCCTTAATCTGTTGAAATTTTGTTTCCAATCTGGACTATAATTTTTTGAAAATGGTCAGTAAGATATCCAGTGATCTCCATTGTGCTAAAAAGACATTTTGAGCTCATATCTAAATCTTCTTCGTTATGTTGCTTCCTCCCAGTCTCATTTTATGTAACCAAGTCAGTTGAACTTAATAAGCACTTAAGGTCCACCAACTGTGTGTCAGGTACACTGAATCCTAATCTCTATGATGCTTATCTCTCCTAGTTTCTTTCACATCTCTCTAATCATAGCATTCAGTCTTCTTTATAGATGCCTCTTCCTTTGATTTCTCTTAAATACATTTTCCATTCGTGCAGTCTAATGTCAGTTTTTCTTTTCACTTGACATGTCTCTTGTTTTAGACCATGATTTATTTGAGGGCAATTTGCCAAACAATCTCCAACGTATAATTATGCCAGCTCTTTTTTGCCATATCTCCCTGAACATTCACCTGAAATTTTATTTGAATAACAATTTCAATGTATCTCATCCTGAGTCAGTTAATTATCTTTCCTCCAGTTTAGCTCCTCTTCCATTATTTCTTATTTTGATTATTGGTAACATCATCAATACCATCATTCAAGTTAGAAACCTGGGAGTTCTCTAAGCATGTGTCTCTTCACCACATTCTGTCTCCAGTTTATCAAAAGTTCATATTGATTTTCATTCCTAAATATTCATTCTTTTCCATTACTACCCTTTTCTCTAACTCCATTGCCACAGTTCATTGTCTTTCTATTATTACCACAGCCTTACTTCTGGTTTTCTGTCATCTGTCTGTTTTTAGATAATTCAATTGCCATGATAGTTCATAGTAGATTGTCTTAAATAAAATTGTGATTCTTTAACATCTATTTTAAAGCCCTTCATTGTATCCTCAGACTTTTTTTTTTTTTTTTTTGAGTTGGAGTCTCACTCTGTCGCCCAGACTGGAGTGCAGTGGCCGCTCCCAGCCACTGCAGCCTCGACCTGCTGGGTTCCGGCGATCCTTCCACCTCAGCCTTCCAAGTAGCTGGAATTACAGGCGCGCGCTACCACACCCGGCTGATTTTTTTTTTATTTATTGTAGAGATGAGGTCTCGTTGCCCAGGCAGTTCTCGAACCCGCGGGCTCAGGTAATCCACTCACCTAAGCCTCCCAAGGCGCGGAATTACAGGCTGAGCCACCGAGAACGGCTAACTATGAGTCTTAAAAGTGTCAAGAAGCAATAGTGGTCAAGTGTTCGATTCGAGGTAGTCAAGTCATGAACAGTTTGAACAATCAGCGATCACTATTGAATTTGACAACTGGCAGGACATTTATGATCCTGGTAAGAAAAGTCAGATTTTATGGTAAACTTGTTAGTGAAGAAATAGGAAAAACAATGAGTGTTTATAACTCTTTTAGAAAATGTGAGTAATAAAGCAGTAAAGATTCAAGCATAATAAAAATATTGTTTTGTCCTTTTTCTTATTTATTTGTTTCCTTATTTATAAATTTAGTTAGTTTTTAAGTAAGGTTGAAAGATTTTGAAGATCTGTAGAAGAGAGTAGTAAGGGATAAGACTGAAGAGTCAAGTCATAGGACCATAGCCTCATGTACACAAAGCCTCAATTAAAAGTCTGAGTTTATCCTTGGTCTTCATGCATTACTCCAAGTCCAGTGGTTCTCAAGCTCATTTCAAGCCCAGCACCCTGAAGACCCCAATATGCAGCAGCAACGGTAGTGCATTATATTTTTAAAACTACATTGGACAAGGGAGATTTTTGTCTAATTTTTAAAATTACCTCAGTGTTTTTGACATGTTGTTCTTCTCTGGTCAAGAAACTCACTCTTTCTGGCTGACCTTATTCCTGCTCAGTCTTTCACTATCACCCTTGTCTAGATGATTCACAAGTTTTTACCTCTAGTGTTTACCTATTTTTCTCAATTCCAAGTACATACATTTATTTGCCTCTTGCCACCTCCAACTACGTGTTCTACCATCACTTTTTATTCAGACTGTCCAAGTTGAACCATTATTTTGTTTTCTTCAAATTTCTTGTCATATATTCATAATTATCTTAGCAAAAATCCTGGGTTATTTTACCCTTTTTTCTTGTCCTTATTCATCACATTCAATAGGTCCTTTAGTTTTGTTATTTTTTTCTTTCTCAGTCACTTTCATTACTTTCTGCTTCTCTCTCTTCTCATTGATAATGTCATTGTTTTGTCTTCTTTCTAGTCTATTATTATCATTTCCTATCATACCTATAGCTTTCCTTTTTGCAATCTATTCTCTACTCAGCTTGTAGAGTATTTTCAAACTACAACTCTTATGTCACTGCTTAGATTACTACTCTTTGAACCCCCACCAACTACAGGATAAAGTCCAAATTCTTCAGCCTGGTGTTAGATCTCCACTGTCAGCTGAGTAAGAACAAAGTTCACTGACCCAGTTTCATTTATTTATTCAACAAATATTTATTGAGTATCACCAAGCAATATTCTAGACACCAAGCATACCGGAAGGAAAAGACAGGAAACCTTCTAACACTAATGGAGTTTACTTTCTAGGCCAGGGAGAAAAAAATAAACAGACATAAATGCAAAATAGTAAGTTTTATGTGAAAAATTAAAATAAAATTATGTAATTCATATTAACTAGATGGCTGCACTCCTTTATTGCCTTGTGTGTTTCCCAATTGTGGCACACACTGTTGGAATTGTTTGTTTAAACAAATGTATCTTACACTAGTCTCTCAGTGCCTTAAAGACAGACAACAAGACTTATTGAGTTTTGCAGCCTTAGCATTTAGTGCCAGCACAGAGTAGAGGCCTCATCAATGTTAGTTGAATGTACTCATGCAGGAGCATTTGAAAATATCAGTATTGACTTGCTTTGGAATGGGTAATATGTGAGGTAAGGTAATGGGGAGGGGAAAGAGAGAAGGGAAGGAAATGAGTGTTTTACAGTTTCATTAACTAGATGCTAGTAGTAATAGTAATGTTTCAATGTCAAAACTTATAGACCTAATTTTATAATTTACAGAACAAAGCTCAGAAATGAGCAATTGGTGAAACAATTTTTGTCCAGTGGAATTTGTTCATACATAAAAAGCGGGCCTTGATTTTTCAAGTTCCATCTAGCGCTGTACTTATCTTTGACTACCTGGTTCTTTATATACTTTAGCCAGAGTATGTAACATTAGCAGCTGTAATAGACAACCCCTCAAATCTCAGTGGTTTAGCAAAGCATGGGTTTATTTCTTTCTCCTTGCAGAAGATATAGCTTTTTGTAGTCAATTAAAGGCCAGAATTATTCACATATATGGCTTCTGTACCTGTTAAGGTCTTAGAATTCTTCACTAGATTTCCTAAAGTCAACAGATATTGAAGAAGGGTAGAAGAATGCCCAAGAATTTGTAGAAATCAAATCTAGGAATAGTGTCCACATTCTATTATTCATGTTATCTTGACCAAAATGCAATTTTGTGGCCATAACTATCTCATGAAGACTGGGAAATAAAGTCTGATTGTAGATTCAGGAAGAAAATAAAAAACATGGCTTTTGATGGACAAAACTTGAGAGAGGAGTAACTTGTTTAAGAGTGTTTCTTTGCAGATAAAATACCATGAGTACCATCTACAGTCAGGTGTTTAAGACACTCAATCTAGGAGGAATTCTGAACTGATGGATTAGGTTATCTATCCACTACATCATGTGAATTATATCCACAAGGTTGTTTCTAGCCCACTGATTATATCACAGTAGGATCTGAAGTTGCTGCAATCATGCATGCTGAACCAGTGGAATTAGACTGGAACCAAAGTTCTGCCACATGATCTAATGTTGATCCCAACCTCTGATTGTATCAGGAGTGGGGCCATGCTCAAAAACTTCAAAACCCAATGCTGAGTCCCTTCCTTGTAATTTAATACCGATCCTGCTAGTTGCAAGATTGCAGCTAGGATCCACACTCCTGTTAATGCTCCTGTTTCTTTTATTTTACCTTAGTACACCAGACCTTTTAAATGTGGTCTAGCCTTTTGCCTTCATTTACTCAACACTGGTATTCTCTGTCAAAATATTTATGTCTAATCTTGGGCTTCCACGTGGCTTCTAGCTAACACTGTGTTGCTGTGTCTGTATGTGTCCAGTCAGGTCGACTCAACCTACTTCTTCTCAGATGTAGTCTCTAACTAGCCTCATATCAATGCTGTCTGGCCTCACTAGAGTGTCAGACACTTCCCCCACTACACTCCACCCTTTTTCTTTCCAGAGGGACACTAAGATCTCAAACCTAAGGGAGTCAGGATTTGTGCGTACAAAAGTTCCTACTGATTGTCGTTTTGGAGTGCTTTGATTTCTTATAATTTGTGATTATATTTTTTAAACTGAAAGACCGAAATGGTTGGTAGTTGAAAATCATTGAAAAGATTATCCCTTTTATTGTATTTCTGGTGCTAAAATGCATTAATTACACCATCAGTATTATTAAAAATAAATGATGTCCCATATTTATGACTTTGACTATTTATACATCTATTTAGCAAATATTTACTGTGTATTCATTATGCAATAGGCACTGTGAAAGCACTTAGGACACAAGGTATTTGGTAAGGTAATAAAAAAGTGCAGATAATTTAGAGGAGTGAGCTCAGGAAGATATATTTGAAGAATGCATATTTTCAAGTAAGCTGCAACATGAAAAATAAGTGTGAGTTTGCCAAAGAACAGGAAGAAGAGTATCTTAGAAAGACACAAGAATATGCCAAAGGTCTCTTGGAGAATTCAAAGAATAAAAACATGACTTGTATAGCTGAGTTTGGTGTATGGGTATGGTGGGGCTGTATGAGGGTCTGATGCAATGTGAGTGTGAAGAAGGGGCAGGTCTTGGACAACATAATAAGTAACATTTTAAGCCAGGCTCGGCGGCTCAGCCTGTAATCCGCGTCTTTGGGAGGCTGAGGTGAGTGGATTGCCTGAGCCCGTGGGTTCGAGACCCGCCTGGGCAGCGAGACCTCATCTCTACAATAAATCAAAAAATCAGCCGGACATGGTAGCGCATGCCTGTAATTCCGGCTACTTGGAAGGCTGAGGCGGAAGGATCGCTGGAGCCCAGCAGGTCGAGGCTGCAGTGACCGGGAGCGGCCACTGCACTCCAGTCTGGGCGACAGAGTGAGACTCCAACTCAAAAAAAAAGTAACAGTTTAAAATTCGAATTTAGTCCTAAGAAAAATGGAGGTCTTTGAAGGGTTTGAAACAAGGATCTCAGATGATCAGACGATATGGCTACCACACGGAAAATGGATTAGCAAGAGAAAATGAGGATGTAGTGTTATGAAGCAGTTACATGGATAAGGCATGGTGTGGCTGGCACTAGGACTGGCAGTAAAGATGGCAAGCATTTCACCTATTTGAGATATTTTCTAGTTTTGATATGAGCCATAATTAAAGACTTATAAAGGTTATGTGATTTCTTGATAAGAAAGGCACCATTAGGAATAAATTTATGCATTGTCATAAAAATACTTATATTGGAAACACATAAAAGGTATTGTGATCCTAATCTGCACTGTGGTCTTTTGGTCCTCTTCCTTAGCTAGAAATAGTCAGTAATTCTCATAAAAGTGCTAAGTCAAGAAAACACTGTTTTTAAAAATAGATCACATTGTCAGACCTGAGCACAATGAAATATAATGAACGGATCTCTAAGAGTGGTACACTGCCATGCCATGAAAATGCCATGATTAGAGGTTTTGAAAGAAAAGACAATCATCTGGGCTTGGGATTTGAATCTGTTTTTAGTGACACTTGAAGGTGAAACTCTACCCTGCAACTAGAGAGTTATAGATCTTTAGAGAGGAACTTCAGTGTTTCATTTAGTGGTTATTGCAAAGGTTGTCCAGGTAAGTTCCATGACAGATTCATGGAGTCCTTTGAAGGATCAATCAGTCCACAGAACCAGAGGAGACTACGTTGCCCTGGCATTTTTAAAATTTAAGGGATACAGGGTAATATATTATTTTATTAGCTTAGTGTATCAGAATCCCAGGTCCTCCAATTCCAATTCCTAATAATACGTTTTATTTCCTCTAATTTACTTTTTTTGTTTTCTTGGTGGTGTGTGTTATTTTATAGGAAACTTCTCCCTGCTAGTGTTTTGCCTGTATTCACTGATGCTGGGTTATGATAAGCTGGGGGTATCTGTTTCCTGTTAATGGAATCACTGACTTTCTGGCTCACTTTGTCCACATGTTTGAGCCCTAAACTCCAATTCCAGGAAAACAGGAAAAAATTCTATTCAAGATCCCATAAAGATGGAACAGACTGTAAGATTTTTTAAAATAACACCACTATTAGATTTTAAAAAGAAAGATTTTCTGAATTTGAGAGACTCTATACTTACATGCAGAGTCCTGGCAGGACACTGAAGGCTACCAAGAACCTTGATTCCTATTACAACAAGTGATACCTTACTGATATTGTCAGAGCATCTTCTATTTTCTGTCCCTTAGGAAGCTAGCACATAGGTGTATCTTGGCTTTTGTTTTCTGAAAGTCAATGCAAGAGAGATGCTATCAGTTTGTAGCAACTACCCTTTACGTAGTCCTTTTATTGTAATGTTCTAATCAAGAGAGAGAGTAGGACACCTTACCAGCAGAAAGTAAGCAAAGAGGAGAGGAAATGTTAGTATCTTTGAGGTGGTGAGGGTTTTCTGGCGATCAGTTAGACTTCGATAAATTTGAGTACCAGGTTGCTGTAGCAAGAGGAATGATAGCCTGAGTCTGTTGTCCAATATGCACAGAGGATTTTAAAAAAACAATTCATAGTAAGATTTTTATAGTAAAATTATATCTCCTTGCTATGATTTGTAGTGCTATTATCCAAAAGATGTTAGGTATAAAACTTTTCCATTCCAAAATGTTATATACATAATACTTCCCTTGCAGCTGGTAAATTCTTAAAGTGAATGATATCATTTTTCCATCTGTTTCTCATATTCATAAAATTCTACCATATTCAGTTTGTTTGCTTATCTTTTTTTTCTAATAATATTCACTTATACTCTTTTGCTTTGTAATTTACTCCATTTGTATATGGATTCTTTTTTTTCATAAGGTCAAAATTTCATACTATAGAATCCTACAGTCAAGGGGCAGGAAAAAGCAGTGCCTTAGCTACAATAGGTAGACATGTAGGTTTAACAGAGACATTAATGTGTTGGGTTAAAGCTTAATGATACCTTATTGGTTATTAAGTAAAACTCCTTCCTTTTAACAGATTAGGTAAGTTATGTTTTTCATCAATAAACATTTACTTTCAGCGAATTCTGTTCCAAATGCTATACAAATGTAAGTAAGATATAATTCTTGTCCTTTAGTGTCTAATACTCTACAATAGAGTTTCTTAACCTCACCCTTATTGACACTTTTAGCTAAACAATTCTCTGTTGTGAAAGACTGTCCTATGTGTTGTAAGATGTTTAGCAGCCTCTCCCCCAGCCCCCAATTTGTGGCAACCAAAAATTTCCCTAGATTTGCCAACAAGCCCCCAGTTGAGAATCACTGTTCTAGAAGCAGAAGCACACATGCATATAAATACTTAATAATATAATTAGAAAGTGCAATGAGACAGTAGATATAAGCAAACCCTCTAAATCCACTTGGCCTAAACTTGAATTCTACCTCTCTCAAGCAAATTACTTAACCTCTTCATATTCTTTAGTCTTCATTTGTAAAGCTGGACTATTTATGATAGGGTTAAAAAAAAAACCCTGGAATTTATTGATAGAAAAATTGTGCATTTATTCTTGCATCTTTAAACTTCAGTCACCATCAAAGTACTCTTCATTTGATGCAATATACCTATTGTGACACTTTTTCCATGACTCAAGGCAATTTTTTGAACTCGTCAATTTTGATGCCTTCTAGTACTTCTGACTTTTTTTTTTTTCTTTATTTCACCTCTTCTACCTCAGCAAAATGTTTCCCCTTGAGGACGTTTTTCAGCTAAGGAAACAAAAAAAAGTCACTCGGGTGAGATTGAGTGAATAGGGAGAATGGGCACTGGAGTCATATTTTTGGTCAAAAACTGCTAACCAGTGCAGTGTGGGCAGGTCCATCGTCATGGTGGACGAACCAGTCTACCACAACTCAGTAAGTTTCTTCAGCAGATTGTGATGCAACCTTCTCAAAACTTCTAGATAAAAATTTTGGTTGATCTTTTGATTTGCAGGAACAAATTCTGAATGTAGTACAAGGGCCCCACCCTCCAAAATATAGTTCTGATTTTTTGGGGGTAGTCCCTTTTCATATATTATCTACTAATTCTAGGGAAAATTAAGTAACATTGTGTGTGTGTGTGTGTGTGTGTGTGTGTGATTACAATAGCTGTTCATACCACATTGTCAATACTAAATAAATGTTAACTCTTTTATTCTAATGAAAAACATTCCACAATTCAAATTTGAAAGAAATATTTTGGAAGTGCTAGTGGAAAATCTTTCCAGTCAGTTGAACTAATTAAGTTGCATTTAATAAATGCTTTAAATTGGATAATCTCTGAGTGATCTATAACTTTATAGATGAATGTTCACATGAATGAATGATAACAATCCAATTTCCTTGTTTTAGAAAAGTGAATGGAAATGGCTTTACAATAATCTAAGTTATCTAAAGATTAGTCTCTGAGATTATCTCTCAAAAGTTCATTTTATATCACTTATTTATTGTAGATTGCAATAGAGAATGGTCACTTTGTGAACATTTTCAGATTTACTTTATTAAGTAAGGTAAATAATTCAGTCATCTTGTCAATCTCAACAGAGAAATCAAACATCAGTTGTATGTGTTCTTTCTTGCCTTTCTTCATCACTCCCTCCTTTCCTCCTTCACCATCTCTTTTATTCTTCCTTCCTTCTTTCATTCTTTCATTTAAAAATGTTTATTGAACATCTACTATGGGCCTCTGTGCCAAGCACTGGGGCTATAATTTGATCGGGAAAGGCATAAGCTTCCTACCAGGCTCTGTAAGTCTAGTATCACAGTTAACATAGTCAAAGAAAAACACAATATATCAATCAATTCACATATGGATTTTTCTTCTTATATTTCTTCAAGTCTACTTTCTAATTCTGCTCTGCTACTCTTTTTTAGAAAGCCAAAGACTTCAATTTTTGATCCCTAGGTCAAAACATAAATTTATCTTTTGCTTCTTTTTCAGTGCATTCTCATAGAAAGGGAATATAATGAAAGAGGACACATAATTCAAAGCAATATGAATAAACTAATTTTCCACAGAAGCCCAGGCAAAGCTTCCTTTCTGAGTAGAGGAAGGTTGCAAAAGTGTTAGGTGAGCACTTGATGACCTCTGTCTTCCTTCCTGGAAAGAACAAACCACTTGTGCTTCTGAGATAGATTGTCCAGGACATGCATCTATTTGTAAGTTATCCTAAAACTCCAACTCCTGAACTTTCAGCATGAAAAAATTATCAGCAGAATACTCAGTACTAATGAAAATATTGAAAATTCCAACTGAAAAAAAGTATTCCATCCTTCATAAGGCTATATTGACTGACTGCACCTAGAATACTCTCTGGTGTGATCATGGTGCCTCAGAAAAATACAGAGGGACAAGATAATGTTAATTAATTCATTATTTCATCTTTTCTTCCAAAACACAAAGCTGGGAGGAAACAGGGAAAGAATGGGGAGGAAAAAAGTCTAGGATTCCAGTAACTGCCATTAGATTATAATTTGAAGTGATTTTTTTTTAAAGCATAATAGCCAAATATCTGAAAGCAAGTAAACACAGTAGAAAAGTCCTAAACTGGTATGGATTGGAGTCTAAAGGGTCTCAGACCCTGCCTTAGGGGTAAGCTTGCCCCAAATGTGGGGCTAGTAGGGTGTGAGAAGAAGCCAAGACAATCTCAAATGAACTTTAACACACTGTGTACTGCTTCCGTGTACTAAGAAAACTGCAAGACACTTTTGCATGCATTTTCTTATTTAATTACTTTTTAAATTAGTTTTGTAAGGTACTGGTCCTGTTTTGTACATGAGTAAACCCTGGATCAGAGAGTTAAAATGACTTTTCCTGCTCATATAACTAGTCAACTTCAGAACCAAGGCCTAGCAAGGCTAAAGCAAGCATTGCAGCTTTTGCTTTTAGAGAGATTTTCTTACCCTTTCTGTTTTTTGTTTTTGTTTTTGCTCCATCTTCCTATAGTAATAACCTTTAAGAACTTTTAATCATTTTATTTGTTCCTCTTTATAGCTTCAATACCTAAAATGCTTCATTAAGTCCCATACCTTAAAGCTTTACAAATAAGCCCTTTGTATGAGAAAAAGGTTCTTTACAATCCACTCAAAGCACATCCCTACACCATAAGTACTGGAGCTAAGATTCACACCCAAGCAGTTGAAGTGCTAATTCCACCCTCTGAATCCCAAAGTTATCCTGTTCCACACTGTGTCCTTTTTCATATCCTTGATCCAGTGTCTAGCACATGGTAGCATCGAATCAAAGTTGGCCATTTGAATGAATACTTGCATAAAGGAAGAAAGGAATGACTCTCTGGATTGTCTTTCCTTGTCCCTGTCTGAGTTCTGCATTCTGGACATGCCAATTTTAATCCATTCTTCCACCAATAAGATACCAGCTCAGAAAGCTATCTGTGCTGAGGGGCAATGGGGCTTGCTGAACAGTGTTCAGAAATTCAGATTTGAGAGGCACATTTGAAATACACATCAGCAGTCAATGAAACTCAATTTAAAAATGGACAAGAGACTTGAATAAATGTTTCTCCAAAAGAATATATAAATGGCCAACAAACCTGTGAGAAGATGCTCAACTTCATTGATCATTAGTAAAATGCTATTCAAAACTGCAGTAAGATTTCACCTCATAACCCCTAGAATGGCC
The DNA here is from genome assembly GCF_000164805.1 of Carlito syrichta. Lineage (NCBI taxonomy): Eukaryota > Metazoa > Chordata > Mammalia > Primates > Tarsiidae > Carlito > Carlito syrichta. The sequence continues at coordinate 1,105,264 of NW_007246680.1, read as the reverse complement.
GTTACTAAAAAAATTAAAATTTTTTTTTAAAAAAAACAAGTGTAGCCGGGCTCGGTGGCTCAGCCTGTAACCTGCGCCTTTGGGAAGCTGAGGTGAGTGGATTGCCAGAGCCTGCGGGTTCGAGACCTGCCTGGGCAGTGAGACCTCATCTCTACAATAAATAAAAAAATCAGCCGGGCGTGGAAGCGCATGCTTGTAATTCCGGTTACTTGGAAGGCTGAGGCGGAAGGATCGCCGGAGCCCAGCAGGTCAAGGCTGCGGTGACTGGGAGCGGCCACTGAACTCCAGTCTGGGCGACAGAGTGAGACACCAACTCAAAAAAATAAAATAAAATAAAAAAATGAAAAAACAAGTGTTAGTGAAGATTGAAGAAATTGGAATCCTTGTGCACTGTTAGTGGAAATATAAAATCATACAGCCACTATGGAAAACAGTATGGAGTTTCCTCAAAAAATAAAAAAAATACAATTGTCATATGGTTCAGCAATTCCACTTCTGCACATTTATCCAAAAGAATTAAAAGCAGGATCTTGAAGAGATAGGTACATACCCATATTCATAACCACACTGGTCATAATAGTAAAATATGGAACAACCCAATTGTCCATTCACATATGAAGAAATTTTTGCAATGTGATATATACATTTTTACAATGTGATGTAATATTAGCCTTAAAAAATGAAGAACATCCTTGACAGCATGGAAGGATCTTATGCTAAGTGAAATAAGCAGTCCCCAAAAAGGTAAATACTGTATGATTCCACTTATATGAATTATCTAGAGTAGCCAAATTCATAGAAATTGCAGTTGCCAGGGACTGGAAGGAGGAGGAAACGGGAAGTTGTTTGATCATATAGAGTATGGTGTGACTAAAAGCTGTCCTTCAGAGTACCTCTGTTTTTCATGTTTTCACTGATACTTTCTCTATTTTTAGAGTTTCCAAGGGCCAACACTGGGTTTCCATGTGTCTCTTGAGTAGGAAAATCGGCCAGTACTAGTCGTCCCTCTAATAAAAAATTATCCATAGTAGGCTTTGCCATGGTTCCTCAAATGTTTATCTAACCAAGTCCTTCAAGTTTAAAGACATATGAGATTTTTAAAATTTTATTCTGAGTGGTTAGAAAAAATAATGTCAATCATCAGTTTTAAAAATAACAGTTAACAATTCAGTCCCAATGAGTTGATAACAGTTTTAAAATAATGAATAGGTTAGTGTTTGTTAAATGTTTTGAGTTTCTAATACTAGAACTTGGATGACATAAAAGAATTAAAAAGTAAATGATATTAAAACAATCAGTGATTAAAATGTACCATAAGCTTATTCACTTGGTATTCTTCCAGTACTATTTGGGAGTTTGAAAAGAAATGTTTATTTTTCTGACATTGTTTTGTGAAAAAAAAATGAACACAAAGGAGTTAAAAGCCCTCATGTGTTGCAGTAAGTAAGAATTTTTTTGGTGCCATCAGCTGACCTCTGACTTAAAGGAGCACATTCTGCCCTACCACACCCTACATCTCTCAACTCAAGTATCAGGTTCAGTTGCTCTTACCAACATCACAATATATAATATGAATCCTCACCTGTTACAAAACTGCATTTTCACATTGATTAAAATGTATTGGGAAAACGATTGTATTGTTTTTATAGATTGTTTCAGATTCCAATGAAAAGGTAGAATAAACCATAAAAGCATCTGGGGAAAAAAAATTATTTGTCACTTTCTGCCACCAGAACTGTAGAGTTCTTTCACAAGAAGAACACTCAAAAATTATCTTCAGTGTAAGAGTCTTGTGATAGAGAAATGTAATGGAGAGAAGAGGTTTGAAAAGTCTATAGATTGAAGTGATAGCAGTATGTGTTGCCCACGGTGTTGGGCAATAGAGTTTCTGTATTTCCTGTTGAAAAGAACTAAGAAATGACGGGTGGGATCATGACCATAGGGGAAGATCAAGGATGGAAGAATACAGAAAAATCATCCTTATTTTCTTTATAATTTACTTATGCATAATTTTCTTTTACAAACCCCTTCTGACAGAACTGTGAATGAGGACTCAATAAAATTAACAGCAGATAACTAAGTACATTTGAGTTAGTGCATATGAGTTTGCCATAAACAGATTTTATGAAAGAAATTGGTAAGAATCTGTTCCAAGATTCTTGCATCTCCTCATTTCCATCAGGAATATAGAAGTCTTTACAGAAGGGATGGAAAGAGAATGCCATCAAAATATGCCTTGGGAAAAAACTGTTGCTGACTATTGTGCCCATTCTTCTTCCAAGAATGGTGGTGACCCTTCTATTCCAAGCCTTGTGAGACATAATGCATAATGATTCAGAGGGCTATGAAATGTATGGGAAATGTGGGCTCACCTTGGCTCATGACTAAAATAGGCACAGCAGCTTCAGGTCAGGTAGGAGGATGGGAGCAGGTACCCTGGGGAGAACCTGCCTATATTCCAGCATACTAGAATAAGGGATCACATGTGTCTCCTTTATGTGTGCTTCATGGAAGAGAGAACTGACACGGAACTCTTAAGTCCTTTTAAGAAATCCTACTAGTTAGGCCAGGGATCCCAGCATAAGAACACAGAAATGAACATAGTGCATCTGGAGACTGCAAAGCTTTTCAAGCTACCTTCATAATTAGAGGTCCAAGTCGAGTAGGATCTTTTGAAAAGCCACGCAAATGGCTCTTGAGTGAAAAAAATCAAGCTTAACCATGCGTTAAACTCTAAAAATGTGAAGTCTGATAAGGAAAGTCCCATTGCACTCCTGAGTTCTGGAAGGTAGACACTGCCTGGTGAGCTGTTGGAGGAAGGGAAAGGATCACACTATGAAAGACAGAGAAGAAATCAGGTGACCCCAACTCCCACCCCCATCATCCTTTCCTCTTCATAGGTTTCCAGCTAGTAGCAGGTCCAAACTGGGGAAGTAGAAGATTTGATGTTTGCTGTCACAACAAACTTCAGTTCTGATTAAAATCTTAGGACATTCCATTTTCTAAATTGAGACTGTGTGATATAAGGTGACCATAGGACCAAAAGTGCATTGCATATTCATGAGCCTCTTGGATTTTTCATTTAAAGCATGATAAGATTCCATGATTCTTTCATTTCCTCAATTCCTTCAAGAATATAGAAGTCTTTACAGAGGGGGTGGAAAGATAACACAGTGAAGAGACATCTTGGGAAAGAGCTGGTACTGGCTGTGGTGCTTATGCTTAAAATTTTAAAATACAAATGAACAACTAAATGAATAGAGAAGTAAATGAAGTAAAATTACAGCTTATTTGTTGTATTTTGATGCCACCATGAGCTGTGCTCAGGCCAATTCGTCTCACAGAACTATCCGCTGGCAGGTGACAATCACATTTAATAATCACCCCTCCATCTCATTTTGTTGTGATGTTTGTCCCCCCACATCCTTCTGAAAGGTGAACTGACATAACACATTCGGGGGTTGCATTGGAAAAGCCAAGCATGGCTTGGGCTTCTGACCTCCAAAGTGAGTATGAGAGATGCACAGTCAAGCTTTGCACCAGAAAACACATTCTCATGTATCCCCTTTATCTCTCATGTACCTCAGCCCCATCTTCAAAGGCAGAACTGCCTTAGCATGTCAGGGAATGTCATCTTATAAACCACCAGCAATAAGCGTGAGTTGAGACCCCCAGTAGCAGCAGATGCTAACTCTTGCTCCTGAATCAGGATTTAATTACATTCTCGCTGTCAGGAAAGGAAGTTGGATTTGCTTCAGTGGAGTTTGCTTCAGTTGGAGTTTGCTTCATCTGGGTGATTTGTCTCCCATAAAACTGTTTTTTAGACTCATTGCTGGAATGCTAGAAACTCTGTACTTAGAAACCTGTGTGGTTCACTCTCAGACCAAAGGCCACTTCTGTCCCTGTGTTTACATTTCAACCTTTCACAGCCTGACATTCTGAGGTGGCTTTGTGAAAACAGAGGAGAGTCCTCAGGGGAAAACACTCAAGGCTAGTGCTGTAAATTCTACTCTGTGGCTCTGCTGCTTCATGTTCTACAATATTCCTTAATTCCTACATTACTGAGGTCAAGGATCCTGTCTTATTGCCCAGTAACTTACACTAAACAGAATTCCCATCTGACTCCTGTGCTCCATGTTTTCAGTTCAAGACTGATGATCTCGGTCACAGCCTTCTCTACCTTCTGACAAAAGCATGCCCTCAGAAAGGAGCATCTTATGCATGAGTTATGTGTCTGTGATATTTTCTTTAAACAGTGCTCTGTGTTAAAAAAATGTTGTCTATCAGAATATATTAAGATTTAACAAATGTTACAGTACAGAAGAGATCTTTGATTCAGGGCTTCAGGAACCCACCTGAAGGCAAATCAGATAAAGAGTTGTCAGACTTAAGAAAACCAAGAAAAAAAGAAACAGTTTAGATCTAGTCCTTAAAGAACAACCATATGGATGATTCTGTGCTCAAATTTACCCTGTTTCTATAGCACCTGGAAAATATTTGTTTTGAGTGCAAATAAATATTTGACATCACATCTTTGGGGATTTCAAAATAACTTCAAATTGTAGAGATTCTAGTCACGTGAACATAGACCCAAGCCATGAGCATGTGTATTTAGAAAAGAGGAGGATTTCTGTCCTAGTCCGAGTCATTGTTTCCCATGGATGCAACAACATCTTCCCACCTCCTCTCCCTGATTCTGTCTTTGGCCACCTTCAGTGCATTCCAGGAGTGCTCAACCAAGATGATTTTGCCACCATTTGGCATTGTCTGGAGACATTTTTGGTTATTATAATTGAGGAGTAGAAAGTGGAGGTGATGTCTTTATTAGGTAGAAACCAGGGATGCTGGTAAATATCCTACAATGCAGTGGGAAACTCCCCACAACAAAAAATCATCTCGCCAAAAATGTCAGTCGTGCAGAGAAACGCTGGAATAGTCTCACATTGCAGCAGGAATGAAACTTTAAAACTTTCCAGCAGATAATATTACTCCTCTGCCCAGAACCTTCCAGTGTTTTTCACTTTCCATTGGAGTATATATAAGCTAGTTTCTCATTGCTTGTAAAGGCCATGGTGACCTGCCCCTGCTCCTCCCTGACCTCGCCTCCTGCTGCTGTCTTCTGGCTCAGTATACCCTAGTCTGGGGGCTCTCCTTGCTCTTCTGACCACTCCCTCAATCCATTCGTGTCTCTTTTCAGATGTCATTTCTTAGTGAGAATTTCACTGACAAGTCTATCAAAAAACAAAAACAATCAAAAAGCAACTACCCTATAACTTGCCCGATCCTACATCCCCGGGACACAAAATTAGATGAATTATAATCAGTACTTTATGACATACATTCAGTGTTAACTCATGAAATGTTCTTCCTTCCTTCCTTCCTTCCTTCCTTCCTTCCTTCCTTCCTTCCTTCCTTCCTTCCTTCCTTCCTTCCTTCCTTCCTCCCTCCCTCCCTCCCTTCCTAACAATATAATTAAATTCAATGATCCAACATTTAATATGAAAACTAGAACATTCATAGAAACTTATGTGATTACTCAAAGCATTTTTTGACTCTCCTCATGCAGGATGGCTATAACTCAAAATCTCATATTTACAATGTCCTTGTTTTTATTTTTTATATTTTAACACATCTACTTATATTCATTTAAAAGTATGTTTGAGGTGTATGTGTTTGCCTTAATGGAAAATGTGTCACAATGTTTTTAATATAAGAACTTATTTTTCACTTCTATTTATATTGCTATGATCCATCTATAATGTGGTACATAGTTGTAGTCATTAATCTTCATCATTCTCTGTTTGAATATTCTACAGTATAACATCCTCTGTTTGAATGCTACAACTTGCTTCTTTAGTTCTGCTATATAAGCAGTTGTTTGCCAATATAAAGATGTTCCAAAATTTCTTTGGGGTTTCTCTAGATAGAACTTGTCATCGTCTGATATTTTATACTGATGCTGGTTTATTTATCCATTGTCAAGCTTCTCAGTAGAAAGCAAATCCCTTGGGAGCAGAGCCTCTGTTTTCTCCCTGCTATAACTACAAAACCTAATATAGCACCTGGTATATAGCAGGAACTTCATTAATATCTACTATTTCCATTTTTCCATTTCGGGCTCTTGTGTGGCTTATATAATTGCCTGCTAGCCTGTTTTCCTGCTTCTTCCCTTGCTGCCCTTGAATCAACTGAACAGCCACAGTGATCCTGTTTAAGGTATGTGGGATTCTGTTACTTTTCTGTTCAAAATCTTCAATGACTTCTCATATCTCAAAGTCAAAGTCCTTGTAATTACTGTGATTTTGTAAGATCTAGCTCCCTTCATTTCTTTGACCTTACCTCTTGATATCTGCCCCATCACGCTCTGCGTTTCAGACCCACTGGCCTCCTTGGTCCTCTTTGAACAAACTTCACAGTCCCTAGAAACTTTTGCCCTTGTTTTACCTTTTGTCTGGATAGTTCTTCCCTTAAACCTCCACATAGCTTAGATCTCATTTCCTTCTCATGTGTGTTCTAAGATCACTATTATTGAGGTTTTCTTTTTTTTCCCCATGCAAAAATGTAAGTCTTTCATCACTTTCTGGCCCTTCACAATGTTTTCTCTTTTTAGATGTCATTACTGCTTGTATAGATAACTTTTAAAAACATATATTTTGTTCGTCTGTCTTCTACTAAGCAACAGTCTATACAAGGCTGAAATTTTTGTGTGCTTTGTTCACTTCTGAATCCTCTTTGGTTTCTAGAAAATGTCTAGCACATATAAGGCATTCAATTAATATTTTTGAATGAATAACAAGGAATGTAAGTAGTTATTTATTATACAACTACTTACTTTGACATTCATCAAAATCATATTTATATTTTTGATGGTCTAGTGCATAACAAAATGACTTAAAGCTTTAAAAATAAAATATTCCCAGAGATACTGATGCAACCATCTGAAGAAATAGAACATGATGTGACATACACATATAAGAGTTATGCTACTAATATTGACTATTCTAATTCCCAAAGCTAGTTTTAAATTAATAAATACAACTTTTGCTTTGCATTGCAAAAAAGCAAGAAATAACAATATCTTAAAGGGTAAGATAAGATCTAGACCAGTGTGTTGCATTCATTGAGGAGTGCGAAGCATAGAATCCCTTTGCCTGGAATTTGTCACACAAGAAACTTCCCAAGAATTCAGAGAAACAAAACGACCTCTTTGCTGCTGGTGCGGATGTTGTGGTTCTTGAGGAAAGCAACCGTTTTACCAAAGCCATTTAAAAAATTTAATAATTAGTCAGATCTAAGTTTAAATTTTTGTGTTTTAAATGTCTTCACTCTAGTGTCATAAAATTTCCAAAGAAACCTCTAAGGAAAAAAAAAAAAAAAAAAAGACTTCTGGAGAAGACTGGACCAGAGGAATTGAGGAGAAGATGAGTGAGTTCTGGCTGTCATGTTGTTATTAGTCATTAAAAGGATAAAGGTACCGCACAAGAAATAAAATGATCGTCATTAAACTATATGGATAGATTTTAGCACCAAATATTTTAACTTCAGAATATATATCTTATAACTTTCGTTAAATCTTAAATTATATGAATCTTTAAAATGTCAAGATGAGGCAAATCCACTTTGCAATTATAGTTTGTCATCCTGTCAACTTCCTTGAAATTGTGAGTTTTCGTGTAAATAAAATATTTCCTTTGCTATCATCCTTCTGATTATACTAGCTGTGTTTTGTATAGAAGCAGTATTTCCATCCACACACAGGGATTTGACTTGATGTTCTTTACTACCACTGCTATGCAACCATTAAAAAAAAACCTAAAAGTGAAATATTCTAATAAGTTGGAAAAATTTTGCTTTAAAAATGATCCTCTTAGAGTGATCCCCAGTGCTATTTAAGGAGATATAAGGGTGGAGGTTCCAAGGTGGCCAAATTGTATCCATAAATAAAATGATAATGTGAACAACCATGTGTTTGATCTGTGCCTGGAAGCTTAGAATGGCTAAAGCAAAGGATGCATTCTCTTGTTATCATTTCAATTCCCACCCAGTTCCCACAATCAAAACAGAAAATTTACATGCTCTGAAAGATTGAACTGAGAGAAGCAAAAAACTTTTCAGATATTTGTTTTAAAAATCCTTTGAGAGCACATCAAGTTTGGATCATGAAAGTAGACCTCAATTTGTACTTTTGGTTTTTCCAAGTTTCACATGTTTTAAAAAATATTCTTTCACCATCTCCATGTGCAGAAGGCAATGTGCTTACTTTGTTTCCCAGCTGACCGATTCATATCAAGTTAGTTACACCCACTTAAGTCTCCCCACCACCTTTTGCCAGTCTCACAGAGCCCTCCTATGGAACTGGGAACTAATACAGAGACTTTTGTTTTTTATAGAGAATTAAATCACTCAATGACACAAGACACCCTAGAATGCATAGAAGTTGCTAAAAAACAAATCATTTTCCATTAGTAAAAGTTACATGATTGGAAAAGAGAAGAGCACATTGCTGTAATTACCGGTACATTAAGCAGGGGATGAACAGCTGCGTGAACTTGGAGTCAGTAGAATAACAGCCACCGAGCCAGTTTCTCCATATGGTCTAAGTGAGGAGGTGGGGCTTCTAGCTGCTTGGGGGTTGGGAAGAGTTGAGGAGGGGGCAAACTGGAATCCCATTCAAGAAGGAAACTCATGCCAAGAAATGTCTGGCTTCCCTATCCAAAACCAGTTTCCTCTGTGCTGCAGTGGGAAAATCCCCCTGGCCTCTGTAACAAAAACCTCTAAAATCAATGTTGTTTTTTCCTAAAGAGAGCAAAATATGAGCGATTTCAGACTTTTGGCTACATTGCTACTAATAGAAAAGACAACCTCAGAAAAACTGAGTCACTTCCTCAGCTTTCTTGGGGTGTGACTGTGATTTGGAATGATTGGTATCACTTTATAAATACTACATTTGATCTAGCATTTGCCTTTTCTCCCAATTAAAAATAAGGTTCAACTAACAGTGACAGGTCCCCACCACCAGGTATTGGCTTCAATCTGTTTCAGTGAAAAGCATTATAGCCTTCTAATTGGCATTCCCTTCAGAATTTGGCAAATTTGGTAAAAGCAGACCAGCACTATAGTAACCTTTCATTATCAATGCAAATCCTAACAGAAAAGCATTCCATTCTTCTTACATTGTACGTCATAAATTAAACACAATAAATTTTATTGTGAAACTTCCTAGGAAGACATTCCTGAATAGACAAAGCAGAAAATGCTTGCATTATACTAAACAGAGCTAAAATTTGATAGTTGCTGGAAGGGTTGGCTATAAGGAATCTAGTTATTTACAGGGGAAATACCAAATAGGTTACATCATTTGCAAGGAGATGTTTTTGTAAGTACCATGTCCAAAACCATTTGGGTTTCAACTATATGAAGGTTATTATCACAGAGAATGGTGACCAGCTGTTCTTCATTGCCACTGAAAACAGAATGAGAAAAAAATAATAGCATTAAAATGGTATTGAAGGAATTCAAGCTTCCTGAAAATTTGAGTTTGTTAATAGGAGTGGGATTCACACTAGAAAGTTTATATAATGGATGCCTTTCATTTTTTGTGGCTTTTTTTCTTTTAATAAAAAGCAGCACTTGTAAGACAGTTGAGGTGCAATTTTGCCCATCAGTAAAATAATGAATTTGATAATCTTACAAAATTTATACTGTTAAAAAAATCTGAAAAATTTGGAAGAAATATGACTATGAAAAATTAGGCTATATATAGGGAGTAATTGATTCAGTCACACTCTGGTGCCATGGAATTTCATGAAATGAGAGAGTATTATTCAAGGAATCCTATCAGAATTGGATGCATTTCACACCATAGACTTAGGAAGGAATAATCCAAGAGGGAATATAATAATTTCCCTGTAAGCTAATACTGATATCTTCAGAAATATTTAGATTTAAAAATAAATGGAAACAATAGTATTCTTCTCAAAATAGACATAATACTATTTTACAGGAAATTAGATAGATAGATAGATAGATAGATAGATAGATAGATAGATAGATAGATAGACATAAAAACATCATGTGCTGGGTATTAGTTTCCTCTGATACTGATTTGTGAGCTCTCTACTTTAGGAATGTATACTTATGTTCAAGCAGTTACTGATATAGCTTTCAGGACTTTCTTAATAAACCAGCTGTAGGAAGGACAATCTTTCCCATACTTTCACACACAGGGTAAATCCATCATTGCCAGACTTCTGCTTTCCATAGAACATTCACTTTCATGTTTTCTATTCAACTTGAATGAAAATTTCTACTAGATCTCATTCCAGCTTTCCCCATGGGACAGAGCTACCTTTCAGCAGTTAGTGCTTTACCAAGGGCCACACTCAAATTTGAACATCTCAGTAGACATGGAATCAGAAATTTGAGATTACTAGATTTCACTCTAAAGACTTTTATTCTTAGATATCGTAATAAAAGTACATCACCTTCATCTCAGATGATTTGCAGCTTTTATGACATCTAATGTTTATTTGTGTGACCCTTGTTTTTTAGGAGAAAAAATACAATTTGTAGATAACTTTAAACTTTATAATTTTTTTTCTAAGTAGGAAGAAAAGGGTGAAATAATTAAAAAAAGAGTTTCACTTTATAAATACATTTTGACTTAAAATTCCTTGGCATTTAGACTGCATGCCATGGTCCTCTGTATGAGTTAAGTGGAGTCAGAGATTTCTGCCAAGTTTTGGAGCCGGTTACTTCAGGAAATATTCAGTTATTTCATTTGAGGTATTGCATGAGTATCCACAAGTTTACCAGGGTCTGAAACTGCAAGTGAAATTACTGTTTTTCTTTTTTCTTTATATTTGTATGGAGCAGTTCCAAGGGATCCTTTAACTCTGCTGCCCAGTTTTCATCTCTATAAATAATATTTCCTTCATACAGTACACAGTCAACTTCTGAAGAAGAAACAGTTCATCACGGTGGTTAAGAACATGGTTCCACACAGATAGAATGGGCCCTAATTTCAGCTTTGCCTCTTAACAGCTATGTGCTCTTTTGGAAAGTTCCTTAACCTCTCTGAGCTTCTGTTTCTTCCTATATAGAACTGGAATTTAATAGCATCTGTCTTATATGGCTGTTTTGAGAATTTTCAAAAGAGCTCAGAACCTTAGCAGATTGTTTGCCTATAGCTCTGTAAGATGAAGAGAGGTTGAGAAGAAAAGGAATAAAACAGACCTGCACAAGATAACCATGGGATGAAAAATTACTGCTTTCCATACAGTAAAACAAAAACCATACTCTGATATCAATCTATGGTGAACCAATGCTTTAAGTCCAATTTTATTCTGAAACAAAGGCAAAACTGTTTCTGCTTATAAGAATAAAACACTGGATAAGATGGCTTTTGATTTCCAGTTGCTGAGTGAGGAGGACTGGGGAGGAGATGCCATACTCTGAATCTTTCACATTATCTTGCTTATCATAAGTCCCTCCTGAACAGAGTAGCAACAGAGGTGAAGGAAAAAGGTATGTGAAAGGTAGGACTAGTCCATTTTAGTCAATTAGTGCTGTGTCCCAGGAAACCAGCCTCTGAAGCTTGGAGCTTTCCTTCTCAATGTCCCTTCTCTCATTCACTGTCCCCTTAAGAGAGTTTAGAGGCTACCTTCATCTTCCCAAACTGTTCAAAACCAAATAAAAGTATAGTTTTTATTTGTTAATTTTTTTTTAGTTGTTGCCCAGGCTGGTGTGCAGTGGCATGCTCCTGGCCACCTCAGTCTCAACCTGCTGGGCTTAGACGATACTTCCGCCTCAGTCTTCCAAGCAGATGAAACTACAGATGCAAGCCACCACAGTTGACTAGTTTTTGCGATTTATTGTAGAGACGAGATTTCACGAGTTGCCCAGGCTGGTCTCGAACCCTCCCGGGCTCAGGCAATCCTCTCGCCTCAGCCTCTCAAAGTGCTGGGATTATAGGCTGAGCCACTGTGCCCGGCCTGTTCATTAATTTAATCAATATTAATTGAGCAACTCCAGTGTCTGGGACTATGCCAGGGAGAAGCAGGGGAGAAAGGTGGATGGAAAGGGTGTGAAGAAAGCCCTAGATTCATAGTCCTCACCTTTGAGGAATTCAAGATCTACACATAAAACAAATGCTTCAAAGTAAACAATGATCAAAACAAAGATTATGTGATGTATGACAAAATGACATGTGAGCAAAAGACCAAGAGAGAAGGAAGTGACCAGCTCTGCTTAGGAAAGGTGGGAAGTTTTCTCAAATGAGAAAGTGCTTGATTTTAGGGCAACAAGAAAAGGAAAAATTACCAAAGTGGTGAAAGATAAAAGAAGGCATAACGAAGTAGCCAGGCAGAGGAAATGTCACATGCAAAGACAACAAGGCCTAGAAGAACCCAGAATGCTGAGAACATGCCTGGTCATGTTTGTGGTTAGAATGCAGGGCATGTTGGGCAGTACTGAGTTTGCAAATACAGCAGTGACACAAAAGGCTACAAGTGACAGTATGTAGGAGGTCAATGATGAAGTCTTGCTTCCATCCAAACTCATCTGATTTCCTGCCTGAAGGAATGGAGGAAAGGTCCAAAGATATTGACAACGTTAGAGCATTTAAATAAACAATGGTACATTTTCCTTAAGAATCAACTTCCAGGAATTCTGGAAGACAAGAAGCAGGATAATCTCTCTTATGTGATCCATTCAAACATCTTAGAAGAGACAATTCTTTTTTTTTTTTTTTTTGAGTTGGAGTCTCACTCTGTCGCCCAGACTGGAGTGCAGTGGCCGCTCCCGGCCACTGTAGCCTCGACCTGCTGGGCTCTGGCGATCCTTCCTCCTCCGCCTTCCACGTAGCTGGAACTACAGGCGTGCACTACCACGCCCGGCTAATTTGGTGATTTATTGTAGAGATGAGGTCTCGCCTGCCCAGACGGGTCTCGAACCCGCGGGCTCAGGCAATCCACTCACCTCAGCCTCCCAAAGGCGCGGGATTACAGGCTGAGCCACCGAGCCCGGCAGAAGAGACAATGCTTAATGTCACAAAGGAATTATATGAACTCATAGTCACCCTGTTAATCTCATAGTTTCCCTGGATGTATAATATTGATTTACATATTACCTTAATAAAATAAAGTCATATATCATGATAATGACTTATAAATTTGTATATAACAGCATTTAGTCGAATTTTGAAAGATATTACTATTCACCCCAAATCCTGCCAGTCAACAATCCTGAAAGAGAGACACTACAATCAAATAATGAAATCACCAGCCTTTTGCACTTGTGCTCTGTCAAACTACATACAAGAGTTATGTCTCCAGAACTGGAAAATTATATTATCACTTATTTAAAAATAGTTACCGCCAGCAGTGGCAGTGAAAGGGTAGATTCCTGTCCTCTTGGAGTTTATAAGATAATGGCTTTAAACAAAAAATACTGAGAAGAAAACAAAAGAAAGGGCTTTGAACAGATGTCACTGAACAGGAAGCTCCTGTCTGAGCAGGCATTTAAGAAGCCATGACTTGAAGGAAGAAAGATGGAAGCATGTCCAGAAATACAAAGACAGAGTATCTCAGGCCTATGCAAGTAGACCTGGAAAGGTTGAACTTGCAGTTTGTAAAAAACTGTTGAGGCAACTTAAGGAGGGATTTTGATAGCTACATTTCAGATCAGGAAAAGAAACAACTTATGTGATTTAGAAGTAGAGTTGCCATACCAGGAGAGGTAATAATGGACTCGTGGGGACCTATACCAGACAGACAACATCTTGGACGCTCATTCCGCAGGCAAGTTCATCATCCGATGAAAATCATAGAATATTTCAAAGTCATATTTGAAACAACAGCAAAATCTGTAGCAGACGCCATGATATTTGGTCCTTTTTCATCTGTTAGTATATAACAGAGCTACAAAAATGATCTGGATTAGTCCTCCTGACATTAAATTTGATAGGACTAAATCAGCTCAGGCTTTCAGGAGCCTGCTAGGGATGAAAAGGGGCAATTATCATAGCATTTACTTTACTTCTCAAGTTTCTCAGAAAGCAGCAAGAGTCAGCCTTCTTCAAAGAACAAAGATGGAATCTGAGTCAATAAACATATTGTGTGATGGACTTCTGAGCTGCACCAGACCTCTTTTGCCCAATAAAAGGGCGCAAACAGAAACAACAACAAAATGTGTGTGTGCTAAATCTGGAAGCATTGTTCATGAAGCTAAACAACCAAGCAGGTGAAGCATTTTAATCTCAGACTCTGATGCCTATAAAATCTGTCCAATTCCTTCAGCATTCGTGAACAACCCTGTAGGAGGAATTCTTAGGACAAATAAATGAGGGCGGTGTAAATTAAAGGAGAATAACACCTGTCTCTGCAGCTGGCCAACAGACCTCGCTTTAATGTGCTGTCTACTGAGAAATTGAGGCGTCTCACGTTACCCTGAGGACTTGGCCTACACTGGAGTCTGCAGAAAAGAATTCTATGACCAGAAGATGTGAGGCTTGGTCTGTGGCCAAAAACAATGGTGAAAGGTACAAAATGAAAAGTTCTGTCAGGACAAAAGCACTCAATCACTGAACAACACAGAACTCGGCCATTTGAAGAAATGAATCTAAAACCAAAGTCACAACTGGATTAGCAACTGGTTGATCCCCTTTTACCTTCTAATGCTTCTCTGGCTGACGATTACTTGTTGAAATCAGAATGAAGAGAATACAGCTGCCAGCAGTGTACAGTGTCTTCATTTAGGGCTGTCTGGCTGGTCACGGAAAAGCAACTTGCAAGATTTATGCTCCTCTGCTTTCCATCCATTTTTTTTTTCCATTAAAGGGGAAATTTAGAGCAAAGTTACCAATGTTACTCCAACCCAGTGCTGGAGAAGTCCTCGCTGACTTGCAAAATAACTGTGGCTTCAGCAGAATTGTGTGCCTAATAGTAACAGAGGTGAAGCTCATAAAAATTGTGTGCACATATTTTTTAAAAACAGGGTAAAAGACCCTGGAATTAGGTCCACATAGGATCTAGTAGTTGGTTTGCCTCATAAGACACACCTAAGTTTGGAAAATGAGAACAAATAAAATCAAGGGGAGGTTCTTTCCAAGAAAATCTTAGGAGGGTCATAGATAGATAGATAGATAGATAGATAGATAGATAGATAGATAGATAGATAGAGATTATTATGCAATGTACAGACCTCAAGTCAGAGAAGCTAGTAAAAAAGGTATCAGTAAAATAAAAATCACAGTAAGACCTATTGGACTGAAATTGATCTGAAGTGCAGTGAAGAGTTGTACAGCAAATCAAGAATGCCTCAGACTCTTGAAAGAATCGAACTTTAGAGGGGCATTCCAGAGTGGGGTCACTGAAGCAGGAAGTGAAGCCGTGGACACCAACACCAAGCGTTTTCTCTTTGACTTTGGCCGGATGTGGGTTCTGACTATAACAGATGGAATTTATTGGGTCAACAGTATGTGAAATGAGACGGAGGACTGGGCCCAAGGAGGAAGTAAGTGCCCCAGGTGTCCAGTCCCAAATATTTTGGCAGTGAATTTAGACACAGAAAAAAAAAATCATTTATTCATGGAAAACTCTCAATGAACTGTTTTATAAATGCCAAAATATCTACTGCCATTTTCCATTGTAAACAGATATAAGTAAAGTTTCACTGTGAGCTTGAAAAAAATGAATCCACTTCATTAACATTTTGCTTAATATTTTGCTGAAGGCATTGATGACAGGGAGCTCATTCATGAAAATACATGTTCATAACTAACACGAAGAAGAAGTATCTGTTTTCCAATGACACTCTCTTCCTTGTATGACACTTGAGAATATTTGAACCATTTTAATCTCTTTCGTTCTCTCTCTCTCTCCCTCTCTCTCTCTCTCTCTCTCTCCCTCTCTCCCTCTCTCTCTCTCTCTCTCTCTCTCTCTGTGTGTGTGTGTGTGTGTGTGTGTGTGTGTGTGTGTTATACACATACATGCACTTCTATAATACAGAACACACATTTGATTTATGTCTTCTTGTGCGTCTGTGGGCACAACCTACCCTTGCCATCAAAAGAAATAATTGAAGTCTAGTCCTTACTTTGCTTCACTAAATAGACTCAAATAAAACTATTTCATTATATTAGCATTGACTCTACTGAATGAGATGTTGATCAATTTGGGCATTTTCATTGAATTTGAAAATGCACCATTGGAAGTCTTCCTAACTCTGGTGAATTACAAGTATTGAACATATGCATTTGCTATATGGTGGGAATAAGAATGAAATCAAATAACTATGAAAGCACAGGCACATTTCAAGAGTTCTTAGCTCTTTTCAGCGTTCCTCATTTTCATCAAGTCTTCTGCCAAGTAGCAATTTGTTCAGAAAAAGGTAAAATTTTGGATCGAAAGAAAAAAGTTCAGAAATTCATGACTTTTTTGAGACTAAGGCTACTTTATGAAGTCATAAATTTCTAGTTGATATTCAGATTTGATTGTATTCATGGACATCAAGAATTCATTTAAGATTTGAAAATTGATATATATTTCAAATGTGGCTCTACCACAGAGAAACCATGCTACAAATTCAATGCTGCACTGGCAATAATAAGCTTAAAGTACCAAACATAACTCTTCTAGGCCTAAGACCACATAAATAAAATTAGATTTTTAAAGGCAGAAGATTGGCAGAAAACATAAACTTCATTTAGTCACAAGCATAGAATTTCTTTCCTAGGGAGCACAATTTTGTGACTTATTTAGCACCAGTATGTTATTGAAGGTAAAGATTGTAATGTGGACCATCACTTCTAGTGGGAAGTCACTTACTGGTTTATGGTTACAAGCTACCACTTTAAGAAAAGGATTGGATACATGAAAAAATGTTCAGTCTCACTAGTCATCAAAGAAATGCAAATTAAAACTACATTGAGATACCACCTAACTCCAGTCAGGATAGCCATCATGAATAACTCAAAAAATAACAGATGCTGGAGAGGATGTGGTGAAAAGGGAGCACTTTTACACTGTTGGTGGGTGTGTAAACTAGTACAACCTCTGTGGAAAACAGTGTGGCGATTCCTAAAAGCGCTAAAAATCGACCTTCCATTTGACCCCGCAATCCCCCTACTGGGAATATACCTGGAAGAACTCAAATCATTCTATAAGAAAGATACCTGCACATGTATATTTATTGCAGCATTGCTCACAATAGCAAGAACATGGAATCAACCGTGCTGCCCATCAAAAGAGGACTGAATTTAAAAATATTTTTTTCCATTAAAGGGGAAATTCAGAGCAAAGTGTTCCATCATGATACATATATACATGATGGAATACTATGCAGTCATAAAGAACAAAATCATGAACTTCACAGTAACCTGGATGGACTTAGAGTCTATAATACTGAATGATGTATCACAGAAACAAAGAACGGAGTGTCACATGTTCTCACTCATAAATGGACCTTGAGCAATTATCGTAATACTATAAAAAAAGGATTGGCAGTAGTGGGAAACTGCTGGGCAGTGGGGAGCGGGGAGGTGAGATTGGCAGTATTGGGAAATTGCCTGGGGAGGGGGCATATCTCATCAACAAGGGTACCTGCATAATGAACATTTATATACCTAACCCTGAATTGTACCTCACATCTTTAAAATAAAAAAAAATTAAGAGAGAGAGAGAAAAAAGTCAAACAAAAAAAATTTTTTTTAAAGCGACAGTCCTAATGATAGGCGAATGAAGAAATAATGCACCCTTCATCTTAACCCTTTACTGAAACTGCTCTCACAAAACTCACAAATGATCTTCTTGACACTAGAATCAATTAATGAAAACAAGCAAACAAAACCAAACAAGAATGAGCAATCCTTATTTCCACCATTGGTTGCTTTTTCCATTTTTGACTTCTTACTTGTTGAAATAGCTTTGTGACTTTCCTACCACCATCTAGTCCTCTTCTTTTGACTATCCTTGAAACGTTGGCATTCCTATAGGTCCTGTATTAGAACTATACTCATTCGACATCCCTTCTCTGAGATAGCTCATCTGCTCTTGTAACCATAGCTAAACCTTTGTGCTAATGAATCTCAAGTCTACATCTCCAGCTCTGATCTTCTTCCTGAGTTCCAGACTCACACAGTATGTTCTTTACCTAATGGCCATCATCTGTTCTGCTTAATCTTGTATCATCAGCAATAAAGTAGTCAGGAAGTTGTGCTTGTTGTGCCTCTTAACTATTTTGTGTATCAGTCTACTTTTCTCTGTTCACGTAACAAGTAATCTGGAAAAAACAATGTGGCTGCCCTTAAGAATTTTAGCAACTGGTTCTAAATACTTCTATTTCCTCTGGTCCTGTCTTTTCACTTTATCCTTCACTTTGCAAACAGAAGAACTCTTCCTAGAACAAATATAATCCTATACCTCCTCTATTTAAAACAAATCCAATTGCTTGTGTAAGATCCAAAGGATTTGTGTTACTTTACAAATATCTTAATTCTCTGGTGTTTTCTTACCCTATTAGTTTGATCTTAGTCAGCATTCCTCCTTTCATACTCTGGACAATCCCCAAATGGAATATCCTCACTTTTTATATTATGCGTGGCCATTTTCTCCTGCTTGCAATTAGCTTACTCACTCATCTCTCCACTTTAACTGGCTCAATTTAGATAGCAT
Source organism: Carlito syrichta (assembly GCF_000164805.1). NCBI lineage: Eukaryota > Metazoa > Chordata > Mammalia > Primates > Tarsiidae > Carlito > Carlito syrichta. The sequence goes on along the minus strand of NW_007246680.1, from coordinate 1,086,593 downwards.
CTCCTGTAGCCAGTCTTTCTGCCCAGCATACAAACACAAGCACAGCCATGAATATGAGGTAAGGTATCTTACTGTATACATTTCAGAATCTCATACTTCCTCTAGCATAATGTGTATGCACCTTCTTTTTCTTTATTTACTTTTATCCTTTTTTCTGCACTAGAACTGTGATGTATATGAATATTAAAGGAAATTTTTATCTTACTCACCATTGTGTCTTTGGTATATAACATAGAATCTGACATATAGCAAGTGTCTGATTATTATTTCTAAATAGATAAATAGCATAACAATGTGCAGATCAAGTTCTAGAATTTGTGTATTAATAATTTTGAGGTATGATTAGAAAAATAAAGTCTGAAAAAAGAGGTTGACCCAAGTTATGACAAATTTTAAGATATGAACTAAAGGGGCTTTAATTTTTTTTATATATTTTTAAATTATCTTATTAGTAATCAGAAAACATAGCAGATTTATGAGCAGAAAAATGATGTGAACAAATCTAGGCTCTTTGAAAGGGTAATGATAGCAACATGCAGAATGTATTAGAGAGAAAGAATACAAATGAGGCATCAGTTTAAAAACCTTAAAAGACAGATTGTAAACCAGTATTACAACAACAGGAATGAAAAAGAGGAAAAAGGCTGTATGAAGACTGGTCTGACAGCACCAAGAGATCACCTGAATGTGATAGATGAGAAAATGCACTGTTCTAAAGAAAAATTCAAGAGTCCAAAACATGATCGATATGCGGGAAACAGGAGAACAGGTAACAATTTATGAGTTCCTGTTCATAACTTTTCAATTTGGGAACTGCCTAACAGGTCATAAGAAAAATAGATTTGAAATGTATAAGAGGAAAAGATAAGGAGAGGTTTAAAAATATGCATTTGGTTAGCCGGACATGGTAGTGGAAGATTGAGTTGGAAGGATCGCCAGAGCCCAGCAGTTCGACGCTGGCATGGGCATGAACGGGCCACTGCACTCCAACCTGGGCGATGGAGTGAGACTGCAACTCAACACACACACACACACACACACAAACACACACACATGCATTTGGGCTTCATCTGTAAAGAAGTGATGGTTGAAACTACAGTATAAGAAAAAATGAGAAAAGGAAAGGAGATTATTCCTTGAGGGAATTCCTGCGTATGAGATAAACCGAAGAAGAACAAGTGAAAAACTAGAAGGAGACACTGGTAGATACAGGAGGAATAGCAAAATTATACACTATAGTTTAACCACATTAAATTAAAACAGGAGAGTATATTTTGTGACTGAAGGGAAACAGCCAGTGGAGCTGATGATCATGTTGTTACATAAAAGCAAAAGATAATTTCAGAAGCCAGATCTTAGAAAAGAGAAGAGATGAGCCTGGGACATGGGTAGAAGAAATAAATCATCTGTGGAGAAAAAGAACATGGAACAAAGATGGGAATAAAATAGGCTAATCTGTAGGTATATGTTATGGGAGGAGAAGTAAAAGTAGGGGAGCAGAAAACAACTTCCTGAGTCTTTAAAGATGAACAGAAAGCATATACCTGTGATGAATACAGGTAGCATTTCAGGGAGAGGTATTAATAGCAGCAAAAACAGAAAAGCAAGGAACATCATGTTGGACGTGGTAATTATAGTAGTTCAGCATGAATGCTGATTAAGTGCGAAGTAGAAGGTGACATGAGATAACATAGGAAAGAATGATTAGTATGAAATTATGTTAGACCTATTAAAAAGCACGGACTTGAGTTTTGTAGGTAAAGGGAATTATTGAAGAAGTGTAGGCAAGGGAATGGTGAGACAGTTACATGCTAGAGACATATTACCTCTGGCAGCTATGGGGAGGGGGGATTGAACAGGCCCAGGAAGAGCACATATTCAATTACAAGTCTAACTAGTAGTTGAAAAGGAAGCAGTGCAGGATAGAGTGGACATAGCAGAGTCAACAAAAAACTTTGGGGAAAAAAGTCTAGATTTGAGATGGATTTATTTGAATAAATAAAATTCTGAAGTTTCTATTTTGGATGATTAGATAGAAGTTAGTTTCACATACTAAAGGAGTAGAGGAGTAAAATCGGGCCACAGAAGGCAAAAGTAAGTTCAGTTTTGAGCACACAGGATCAGAGAGTTTTGTTAGACTTGTGAATGGAAAAGTTTAATGAGCTGTTGGGTATATTGGTCTGAAATTACAAAAGTGAGTAAAATCAGAAAGGTAAGTTGGTAGACTAAAGACATAGCCAAAGAAACATCAAAAATTAAAAAGAGTAGGTTGCAGAAAATTAGAGGATTGGTCAGAGAGTAAAAGAGAAATCAGGGGAGTGTGTGAGGTTCTAACAACACAACAGCATGGAGAGAGTTCTATGAAGACATAATCCACAGTATCAAACACAATGATTGTGCTACACTTCAAAAACAAGCCCATTAGATTTTACAAATTGAAAGTTATTTGGGGATCCAGCAAGAGCAGTTTCGGAGGAATAGTAAGAGTACACACCAGAATGCCATGAGCTGAGACGCAAACAAGACATAAGAAAATGACACAGTGGTACAATAAGATTAGACTATCTTGGGGATTCTGTGTGTGGGAAAGACCCACAAGAAAGTGAAGCCTGACCAGCCTTTGAGGAAGAATTAGATATCTGCTAGCTGGATTGTGAAGGAGGCTTTACAGAGGAAAACAGAAGATACAAAGCACAAAGGCATTAAGCACCTTGGGTTGCTTAGAAAACACAAGAAGTTTAGCATTATCAAGGCATTAAAGTGAATTGAATAGTTGAATAGAATAAGAGACATAAAGTGGAACAGAGACAGGAGTCAGAGCAGAAAAACCTTTCATACCATGCTAAGGAAAAGGCATTTTATCCTGAGGCAATAGGGAGCCACTGAAAGACTAAGTCATTTCATCAGCGATTTACACCAGCAGAATAAGGAGTAATACACGGCTGAGCAGAGCAGGAAGGCAGATTTTAAAATAGTAGATAAGGAAGATGACCACAGAAACAAGACAGAGTAAGAATTACCAAGAATTGGTAATTATGTTACACAGAGAATTAAGTAAAGAAGTGATAGTCAAGAAAAAAAATCAATGTTTTCGTTTTAGTTGATTGGGGCGGGGATAATTATCACCATTGATGAAAGTGAATTGATAGGAAGATTGGGTTTGGAGGATGATAAATTGATTTCGGTTTGGAATATTTTGCAGTTGAAATTTCTCTAAATGTCTTAAAGGAAAAGTCCAGGCAAGTTCTTGGACCTAGCATACCTTGTGTAAGGGACAGATCCTAGTAATTTAGTGCCTGAGAAAAAAGAGAACTAAGAATCAGGGAAAGTCTGGAATTAAATTCACTGCTTTGAGATGCTAACAGAGAAAAGGGATGACAATGCACAGCTCAGACTAATTCAAATCCTCCCTCTGCAGGTAATTGAAACTTCAATGGGAAATAGAATGGAATGAGATTAACTGTGGGCTAGAAAAAAAGATATATGGGCAACCAACAGACAAATGAAAAAGTACTCAGCTTCACTAATCTTCAGAGAAATTAAAATCAAAACGAAATTGAGATACCACTTACCCCCAGTAAGAATGACCATCATTAATAAAACAAACAACAACAAATGTTGGCAAGACTGTGGAGAAAAGGGAATGCTTCTACGCCGATAGTGTGGAATGCAAACTAGTTCAACCTCTATGGAAAACAATGTGTTGATTTCTAAAAGAACTAGAAATTGATCTTCCATATGACCCTACTGGGAATATATACCCAGAGGAACCCAAATCATTCTACAAAAAAGATATCTGCACAAGCATGTTTATTGCAGCACTATTTACAATAGCAAAAACATAGAGCCAACTGTGTTGTCCATCGAAACTGGACTGGATAAAAAAAAAATGTGGTACATATACATGATGGAATATTATGCAGCCATAAAGAAGAACAAGCATATGGACTTCGCAACAACTTGGATGGATTTGGAGTCTATCATACTCCGTGACCTAGCACAGAAACAGAGCTAAGTATCATATGTTCTCACTCATAAGCAGATCCTGAACACTTACCATCATTCTATAAGAAAGGAATTGGCAGTAGTGGATATTGCCGGGGTAGGGTGGGGGCATACACAACATCAGTGTGGGTACCTGATCTCAAAGATGGCAAAGTGGGGACCAAGAGGAGGCCCAAACTTTACCTATACAATGTCCAATTGTATGCCTAATCCTGAATTGTACCATACATCTTTAAAATGAATTACGAAAAAGCAAAACAAAAAACTGAGCTGGAGTAACTGAGAGACTGAGAATCAAATAAGATCTGATCAATTTTTAAAATCTCTGTTGCTATGCTCTCTATGGTAACCTACAAGAATGTAGGTATTGGATTGTGGACCTGAACCCAGAGCCTTTGGGAATTCCATAGAAAAAAAGGATTAAGGGGTAACTTGGGGAGGTAACCAGTAGAGACGAAGGACTCATTGTCACAATATGTTTCCAAAATAGCCCTAACTCAAATATACCTGCCTTCGCAAAGGCAAAGCAGGTTATTCTGCCCTTGCCTTTCCACATAACCTCCTTATGCTACTTTGTGACCCTGATATTAATATTAACCTGATTTCAACAGCACACACATTTTGGGAATGAAGGACTCATGCCATGAATTGGCTTTGATGCCATATTTTTCTTCCTCTTCTCCCCCAACTTTGATCCCTGTAGACTGAAATGCTTTTGGGTCAATGTGAACCCTACAGTGAATCTTCAGACAGAAGGCATGATTTACTCATAATGGTTATTGAGCAAGAAAGCAATCTCTTCTCCTTTTCAAATACAAGTGTCATTTTGTGCCAGAACAACTCAAGGCAATTTCTCTTTTTTTTTTCCCCAGGCATCCCTCTATCCATACCACTGGGTAGCATTTCCAGTGAGAATTTCAGAGTCTCTAAGTTGCAGTCAGAAAGTAATTTTTCATTTAGAAGGATGAGAATCACTGAAAAGTTTTGAGCCATCAAGGACCAAAGAACAAACATGGGTCATATAACTAAAGTCAGAATTTTCCAGGGAAATGTTTCAGGTCACTGAGCAGAAAGAATTTCATTTTAGGTTTAAGTTTTGACCCCATCCTTATATTATCTTTATAATTAAAATAATAAGAGAAAAAAATCACAATAAAAATATTGATAGAGTTTGTTAGCAAGGTGATGAAACCAAGTTCACTGTGCTTTCACCTATTTTAATGTAAAATTTATTTTATGCATCCAAAGAACAACATCATATTTTACACTAAGAATGGCAATATGACATTTTACAAAGTTAAAGAGCATAATAACCGTAGTTCTGGCAAGAGCTTTAATTTATCATTGCCAAATACTTTCCACTCTAACCTCATTTCTTTTTGGTTGAAATTTGTGCAAACGCTTTCCCTCTAAGGAGCAGGGGTTTCTCTGCTCAGAGGTGAGATGATTGTCTAAAAAGATAATTTGAAGTCTTCTGAGCCACTTTTTAGTCATAAGCACAAAAAGCACTCTTCCCTATTGGACCTTCAAAATGTCAAAACTCTTAAACTTTGAACACAAAGATCATTGAAGTGAGAATTAATTTATATTTCAAGCAAAAATTTTAAAGTTTTAAGAATGACTCAAAATTATGCTAAATATTAGATAATAGTTATAATAACTGACTTTAATTTTACAGTTTAGAGGCATTGACACAGAGATATATTTAGCCAAAAACATCTGCATGAAACAGATCTTTTAATCGTTTAAAATTTTGGTAAAGTAAAAAGAAAAATACTAAATAAGGCTAGCATCTTTCATTAAGTTATTTTATACATGTATAGCATGTTCCATGTCAAATTGTTTTACGAACTTTATCCAAAAATAAGAAGTTTTTGACTTCACTTTTATCTGACATACTGTTCACCAGAAATAATTACTGGCAATTCTTTAAGCAACTTATTCAGGTACCTGCTTTCATGATCTAAATAATATACTTTTCCTGTGACCTCTTGATTTATAATTTTTGGGCATTATCTACTGACTTTCTAATGGAGAACAAGAAGCATTCTTACTTCCCTCATGGGTCAGATTCCTTTCTCTATATCCTCTAATGCAATTATATCATTCTTTTGTGATGATCATTTTAAGCATGATTTACTTTGTTTTTCCTGCAGCTAATAATCATATCTCTTTTGTTTGTTTTATGACTTTTTGTTATTATCACTAATGCTTTCCAAACTGTTCAAGTTAATTTAAAAGACCCTTAAATACACTGTGTCACATGACCAAGCACATTAGGGAAACTAACAAGTCATTTTTTTTTTCTTCATTGCAGTTTCTCCCTTTGTTCTCTGTCCTTGTCCAATCTGGAATGCTTTCTATGTTATGTCTGTTTGTCAACTGTCCTGCAATTTTACTTATTCTGAATATTGTGTCTTTTCTGCTTTCGTGGAGTATAACCTCTAAAACAGTGCCTTACAGAATAAAATCCACAAACCATTCTTAGTTAATAGACTATCCTTATTCTGTGATGAGACAAAAACATAAATTATTAGTAAGCATTAAATGCATTTATAATTATTTGATATGGCTACTTCTTGCACGCATTTGACCCAGCTATAGACCGGTTCAGGTATCATTGAACTAGCATGATAAGGCGCATAATAAACAGGTGTAGAAGGACTACATTACACTGCGTGATATTGTAATGTTAGCCAATGATAACTCAAAATTGTATAAAAATCAGAGGTAAAAACCAAGCATTTATTTTCAGTTGTTAATTTTCAATAATTTTAGTTTTCCTAAACTTTGTAGAAGTGTATAGTTTATCACTTAAAGAAGGGTGGTTTGATTTTCATTGTTTATTTTCAACTTTAGAACATTGATAATGAAATAAGCTTCACAGGACTTTTTGTAGAGAACAGACACAACTTTTCTGAATGGGATAGGCATAATCATCCAAATGATGTTGGGAAGAGGGATTCCAAATAAATTAAGGCCAAAGAGTTCATGCTAGTGTGCTTGTGAAGTGAACTGAGTTTGTTCTCTTTTACATACTTAGCTAATGGTGAATGAAGTGTTCAAACCATACTGTTATTTGAAAAGATGTACTGGTTAATAATGTCATGAAGTCCTTTACAATTAAAGAAATTTACATACAAAACTACAAAGAAATATGCCCCAAATTAGATGTTGGAGGGAAATAAAGAAGTTAAATCAAGGGCCACTTTTCACTTACACCATAGCTCAACATGTTTAGTAACTAGAGCATAGCAAATTCCAACTAGGAACAAATCAAGAAAGCTAGTTTTTTTGTTTTTTTTTTCTTTTTTTCTGTAAGTTGACAAATGGTCATATACTGCGAATGTGTTAATTCTTTAGATTACTTGACTATGAAGGTGTATGAAGGAAACTTTTTCAATGCAGAAAAAAATATACCTACATCTAAAGTCTAGAATATAATAAACTCTAAAAGCTTATGTTTTTTATTCATGTGTCTATCATCAACACAGAATCACTTATCCAAAAAGTCTTAATAACAAAAAAACCAACTATCATTGTAAAGCTAATAGTTAAATTTTAGCTTACTCTACTAATTATGAAATAATACAGAAACTAATTACAAATACCTTCTTCACATGCTGAAGTCTAATTATTATCATGGGAAAAAGCTCTATCTAGACTAATTGAAATAGGAAATCAACTCGGGTGCTCTTGCAAAGTAAAACATTTGTTGGGTCATAGAAATTTAAAGATATAAATTGGACACAGATTTGCTTATTTGTTTGATAGTATTGATATTTTTAATTATCTTAGCACTTTAGTTCTCCCATGTGAGGAAGGAAAGCAATATATTTTTCAATGAGAGATCAGATTCAATGACAAAGAAAAAATTTACAAGGTTATAGAAGTTTTGATGATTATTATGGTATATTTTATAATTCAACACAATTATCAATGAAGTAAGAGGTAATCTTGATATTGTACATCTGCAGAAAATTATCACTAAACATCTCACAAATTTGATAAAACATTTTAATTTTTATTTTATATCACTAAAAAGATTCAGCAATAGAACATTTATGAGTCTAGAGCCATTTTACTTCATTGAAAAATAATTAAACAATTAAATTTTATGGAATGGATTATTGAAATTTCTATTTCTGAAGATTGAAGATAAATGGTGAAAATATAGCATCATTTGCTTCACTTTAAATAAAAGGTAAAACTGAATACACTGAGTATGCAGAAACTACTTTGAAATATCCTCTACTATCATCACATGCTTTGGAAGACTGGTTTTTTCATTACAAATTTTGTTAAAACAGAAGATGGAAACATTTTTGACATGTATCATTTTCTTGAGTACTGTTGTGACCAATTCAACTTAAGATCGATAAATTAACAAGAAAAAGCTTGCCTGTCTGTGACAATAAATATTGAAGTATGTTCCATCTAGGCCTAAATGTTTGAGGGTTTTTATCAAGAAGGGGTGCTGGATTTTATCAAAAGCCTTTTCTGCATCTAATGATATAATCATGTGGTTTTTGTTTTTACAACTGTTGATGTATTTAATTATGTTTATGGTCTTGTGGTTGTTAAACCAGCCGTGCATTCCAGGAAAGAAGCATACAAACAGTCAACAGATACATTAAAAAAATGTTCAACCTCACTAGTCATCAAAGAAATGCAAATTAAAACTACACTGAGATACCACTTAACTCCCGTTGGGAAGGCCATCATCAATAACTCAAAAAACAACAGATGCTGAAGCGGATGTGGGGAAAAGGGAGCACCTCCCTCTACACTGTTGGTGGGAGTATAAAGTAGCACAACCTCTGTGGAAAACAGTGTGGTGTTCCTAAAAGATCTAAAAAAGTCAGCCTTCCAAATAACCCTGCAATCCCCCTACTGAGAACATACCCCAAGGAACTCAAGTCTCCATATGAAAAAGATACCTGCACATGCATGTTTATTGTGGCATTATTCCCAATAACAGAAGCATGGAACCCATCATGCTGCCCATCAAAAAAGGAATGGATAAAAAAAATGGTACAAGATGGAATATTACGCAACCATAAAGAAGGACAAAATTATGAACTTTGCAGAAACTTGAAGCTTATAACACTGAGTGATCTATCACAAAAACAAAGAATTGAGTACCACATGTTCTCACTCATAAAAGGACCTTGAACAATTATGATAATACTATAAGAAATGGATTGGCAGTAGTGGGAAACTGCCAGTGGGCAAGGGAGGAATTGGCAGTAGTGGGTAACTGTCAGGGGTAAGAGGGGACACACCTCATCAACTAGAGTACCTGCATAATGAGCATTTGTATACCTAACCCTGAATTGCACCCCACATCTTTAAAATAAAAAATTTTAATAAGCAAATAAACAAGAAAATAAATGATATACACAGTGTTTAACAAATTATACATATAGATGTTTAAAATAGAAAATTACTATTTTGGAAATAAGTTTTTGTTAAGTTGAGATTGTGGAAAACTACAATTTTTGTGTTTAATAACCAGTAACTGTAATGTCTGCAGCTTTGTTCTTTCTTAATATAGTTTTGACTATTCCAGGTCTTTGGTGGCTCCATATGTGGATTAGCTTTTTTTTTTTAATTTCTGTGAAAAATGCAATTGGAGAGAGGCAAGATGGTTTCAGGACAGGTCAGACTGTAAAAGTCTCTGCAAAAGATGGCTGCTGTAGCCAGTTCCATGTGCTGCCATCACTGCCGCCTCCACAAGAGGTAGCTGCTGCAGCCAGTCCCAGGCAATGCTCTGCCACCATTGCTCCTGGCGCCTCTGCAAAAGCTGGCTGCTATAGCTGGTCCCAACACTGTGCCACCACTGCGGCCCTCAGTTCCTGGCCCTGCAGAATTCCTGGCTCCCTCCCCTGCCTTGCAGTGACAGAACCAGAGATCAGCTGGAGCCTGGAGTCCAATCGGTGGAGAGAGAGGATCAGGGAAGGCCAGTGAGGAGGCCCACTTCCAGTAAAGAGGGGCCCACCACAGCCATTTTCTCTGTCCCAGGACCAGGCAGAGAACTGCATCACCCTGACCAGCTCGCACAGCTCTGTCCAGCCTCCAACTTGGGACTTAAGATAATTGTATCAAACAGGGAGAGACAGAAGCCTCTCCCCCATGCTAGATTGGAAACAGACTGGTGGGTTCTGAGTGGCAGACCTGATAGACAGCAGGCTGACTGAGTCCAGATCTGATCCTTCCACAGCAGGCCTGGGATATCTGGTTCTAGCCTGCGATGATAGCACAGATCAGAGCTGAAAGGACATTGGGCTCACAGAAACAATCTCAGAGCATGTTTGATTCATTGTTTTTACTTTTTAAAAATTTTTATTCTTTGTTGTTTTGCTCATTTGTGTTTTTTATGTTTTACTTTTTATCTCTTTTTTCTCTCTTCTCTATGTTTTTGATAATGTTTTCGTACTTGCCTTGTTCCTGTTATTTTACTGATTTCTCTTATTTTTCTTTAGACCTCCTGTTTGTGTAGGGGAATTGTATACAGTAGTGAAGTTGGTTGGTTTGTGTGTTTGTATGATTGTCTGTATGTTTTAATTTTATTACTCTTCTCTGTCTTTGTGTCTCGTTCCATTTGTTAGTCAGTATGTTTGTCTATTATCCCTCTTACTCTTCTCTTTCTCCACCTTCCTCTTTCCCCTCTTTCTTCACTATTTCATTCTTTTCCTTTTTCTCATCTCATTTTGCTTTAAGGGAGCAAAATTGCACCTCCACTACATGGACAGACTGCAAGGCTATGGGAAGGGGGTTCTAGGTTACCCATACACCTGTTAGTTGACACTGGAATCTGTAGATAGATTTTGAATAACAGTTCCCCCCTCAATTAAATCTCAAAGCTGCAAAAAACTATAGCCCTCAACCTACAGTCCAGTCTTTGAATTGAATAAAGCTAGAGGATTCACATAAAGGAAGATAGGAGATTGAGCAAACAGAAGTAAAAGCAGCCCTGCCATCCCTGAATAATAGAATTAAAGAAGAGAGAAAAAAGTGGGGAGGAAAATCTACACAAATGAAGAAAAACCAAAAGAAGAATATGGGTCTCAGACCCGTGGGAGGTCAGACACTGAGAAAATAGACTTCAGATTGCAAACCATAAAGAGTCCCCAGAATGATGAGTCACATACTACAAACCCAGGCATCAAATAGAGAGAATAAAAAGAATTGAGGAGAGATAAGAGGAAAATAGAAAGGAGTTGATAACTGAGATAGCAGCAATAAAGCATACTATGATTGAAATAAACAACAAACTAATAAGCATGGAAAGCAGAATTTGCCAAGCAGAAGAAAGAATCTCAGAGCTTGAGGACCAAAATATAGAACTAACCCAAACTGTCAAAAACATAGAAAAGAAGCTTTAAAAGACAGAACAAAACCTTCAAGACATGAACAATTATTTCAAGAGGCTGGACTTTCTGAGGCAGAAAGAGAGAGAGAGAAACCACCCTGGGATAAACATTCCGTGGAGTCATTCAAAAAAACTTCCCTCATCTCATCAGTTATGTGAAAATTCAAACACAAGAGATCCAGAGAACCCCTGCAAGACACCAAATGAGAAGACCAACCCCCAGACACATAATAATTTGCCCAAACAAAGTAGGTATAAAGAAAAAAATCCAGAAATCAACAAGAGAAAAATATCAGACTACCTACCAGGAAAGACCAATTAAAATAGCAGCAGATTTACCTACAGAAACACTTCAGGCTAGGAGAGCTTGGAATCCAATCTTCAAAGTTCACAAAGATAAACAATTTCAACCAAGAATAACCTGCCCAGCTAACCTAAACTTCATCAGTGAGGGAGAATTAAAATCTTTTTCAGTCATTCAATCCCTAAGAAGTTATGATGCCTCTACACCAGCTCTAAAAGAACCACTTAGGAAAGTATTAAGCACAGAAGAAAGAGGAAAAATGACAATGTTCCTCACAAGAGTGCAGGAAAAAGATTGAAAGCACACATGAATCAACTCAAAAATCAAAAGAAAGACAAACAAACAAGAACAGCAACAACTCTATAAGAACTTCATAACAGGGATAAACTCTCATATTTTAATAATTAGACTGAATGTGATTGAACTAAATGCACCACTGAAAAGGCATAGAATGGCAAAATGGATAAAATAACATGAGGCAAGAATATACTGTCTCCAAGAGACTCATCTCACAAGAAAGGACACTCACAGACTCAAAGTAAGAGGATGGGAAGCAAAATTTCAGGTGAACGGGACACAAAGGAAAGCAGGAGCTGTGATTTTAATATCAGACAAAATACCCTTTAAGCTATCAAAAATTTAAAAAGATACAGAAGGTCACTATATAATGATAAAAGGTTCAATTCATCAATAGGAAATATTCATCCTAAACATATATGCACCCAACATAGGAGCATCAATTTTCATAAAGCAGCTTCTAAGCAAACTTTAAAAAGATATTGACTCAAACACTATCATAGCTGGGGACTATAATACCCCACTAACAACCCTAGACAGACCATTGAGACAAAAAATCAGCGAGGAGATCTGGAACCTCAATGTGACTCTTGATCAAATGGACTTAATTGATACCTACAAAACACGCTACCTGATGATCACAGAATATACATTCTACTCATCACCACATGAAATGGACTCGAGGATAGACCACATATTTGGCTGTAAATCAAGCATAAACCAATTTCATAAGATTGAAAATCTGCCATGCACCTTCTCAGACCACAGTGGAATAAAAATAAATATCAACACCAACAAAGTTCCTGCCAAACCCACAAAGAAATGGACAGTAAATAGCATGATGCTAAGCAACTCCTGAGTCAACATAAAATCAAAACAGAGATTAAAAGATACCTGGAAACAAATGAAAATGAAGAAATATCTTATCAAAATCTCTGGGATGCCATGAAAGCAGTAGTAAGAAGGAAATTCATATCTCTACAAACACACATGAAGAAAATGGAAAGATCACAAGTTAACAGCCTAACAAGTCACCTAAGGAAACTGGAAAAGAAAGACCACCAAAACCCTAACTTCAGCAGAAGAATCCAGATCACCAAAATAAAAACCCAAATCTGGGACATAGGACAAAAAAAGATATTACAAAAAATCAACGAAACAAAAAGCTGGTTCTTTGAAAAGATAAACAAGATTGATGGTCCCCTAGTTAGATCAACCAAGAAAAAGAGAGAGAAAGTTCAAATAAACACAATCAGAAACACTAAAGATGAAGTCACATCTGATCTGAAGAAATGCAAAAGATTATCAGTGACTACTATGTACACTTGTATGGAAACAAACTTGAAAACCTAAAGGAAATGGAAGACTTTCTGATATCTCACAATCTCCCTAGGTTGAAACAATAAGAAAGTGAGATCCTAAATAGGCCAATAACAATCAAGGAAATTAACTATGTCATGAGAGAACTACCTACAAAAGAAAACCTGGACCAGATGGCTTTCCAGAAGAATTCTACAAACATACAAGGAGGAACCTAAACCAATCCTATTGAAAGTATTCCAGGCAATTGAGAAAGATGGAACTCTCCCCAAATCATTTTATGAAGCTAACATCACATTGATACTCAAGCCAGGTAAAGGCCCAACAAAGAAAGAAAACTCCAGGCCAATATCCCTGATGAACATAGATGCTAAAAATCTCAACAGGATCCTAGCAAACCAGTTTCAACAACACATCTCAAAATTCATCCACCATGACCAAGTAGGCCTCATCTCTGGAATGCAAGGCTGGTTCAACATTCATGACACCATAAATGTAATTAAATACATCCACAGATGTAAAAACGAAAACCACATGATTATACATTAGATGTAGAAAAAGCTTTAGGTAAAATCCAACACCTCTTTTTGATAAAAACCCTTGAACATCTAGTCATAGAAGGAACATATACCAAAATAGTAAGAGCCATCCCAAAGAAACCCACAGCCAGCATACTGCTAAACAGACAGAAATTTGAATCATTTTCCCTGAAAACTGGAACAAGACAAGGATGCCCACTCTTACTTCTCCTGTTCAGCATAGTTTTGGAAGTCCTAGCTAGAGCAATCAGAGAAGAGAAGGTGAACAGGGGTATCCAAATAGGAAAAGAGGAAATCAAGTTATCTCTCTTTGCAGACCACATGATTCTATACCTTAAAAACCCAGGAAAATCTGTCAAAAACCTCCTGGCACTTTTAAAGGACTTGGACAAAATCTCAGGGTATAAAATAAATGTACAAAAGACAATCACATTTCTATATACCAATAATAAACAAACAGAAACCCAAATAAATAGCACAATTCTGTTCACAACAGCCACACACACACACACACACACACACACACACACACACACACACACACAAATGAAATACCTCAGTTTCTTCCTAATCAGAGATGTGAAAAACTTTACAATAGAAAGTACAAAACACTGCTCAAAGAAATCAAAGATGACACAAACAAGTTGAAAAATCTATGCTCATGGATTGGAAGAATCAACATTGTTAAGATGCTCATTCCACCTAAGGCAATCTATAGATTTAATGCAATAACCATCAAATTACCAGCAACATTCTTCTCAGACCTAGAAACAACAATACAGGAATTCATATGGAAACATAAACGACGAGGAATAGCCAAAACATTCCTCAGCCCCCCCCAAAAAAAATAGCAGGAGGTATCACATTTCCAGACTTTAAACTTTATTATAAAGCTACAATAATCAAAACAGCCTGGTATTGTTACAAGAACAGGCATATAGACCAAGCAGGAATAGAATTGAGATTCCAGAAGCAAAACCTCAATTTCTCAACCAACTCATCTTCGACAAAGCCTCCACCACAAACCACTGGGGAGACAAGAACCTATCAGTAAATAGTGCTAGGAAAAGTGGCTAACCACATGCAGAAGATTGAAACAGTATCTCTACCTATTCTCATACACAAAAATCAACTCTAGATGGATCAGAGACCTAAATGTAAAACCTCAAACTATAAGAACGTTAGAAAAAGCAGGAGAAACTTCTATGGAAATTGGAACCAGCAACCAATTCCGGATCAAAACTCAAAGTGCCCATACCATAAGAGATAAGATAGACAAGTGGAACCTCATCAAACTGACAAGCTTATGCAAAGCCAAAGGAACTATCAAGAGAGCAGGGAGACAGCCCACAGACTAGGAAAAAATATTTGTCAACCCTATGTCTGACAAAGGTCTTACATTTAGGATCTACAAGGAACTCAAATGTGCTGAAGAGAAAAAAAACAAACATTCTCATTACAAAGTGGGCAAAAGATATGAATAGACAGTTCAAAAAGAAGACATAAGAGCAGCCAACAGATACATGAAAAAATGTTCAACCTCACTAGTCATCAAGGAGATGCCAATTAAAACTACACTGAGATACCACCTAACTCCAGTCAGAATGGCCATCATCAATAACAAAAAATAACAGATGCTGGAGAGAATGTGGTGAAAAGGGAACACTTCCACACTGTTGGTGGCAGTGCAAACTAGTACAACCTCTGTGGAAAAGTGTGGTGATTCCTAAAAATCTAAAAATCGACCTTCCATATGACCCCACAATCCCCCTACTGGGAGTACACCCGGAAGAACTCAAATCACTCTATAAAAAAGATACCTGCACACATATGTTTATCGCAGCATTGTCCACAATTGCAAGAACATGGAACCAACCATCCTGCCCATCAAAAGACGACTGGATTTTAAAAATGTGGTACATATACACAATGGAATATTATGCAACCTTAAAGAAGAACAAAATCATGAACATCACAGCAATCTGGTTGGAATTAGAGTCTGTAATACTGAGTGTACTTTCACAGAAACAAAGAGCTGCGTATCACATGTTCTCACTCATAAGTGGACCTTGAACAATTACCACAATACTATAAGAAAAGGATTGACTGTAGCGGGAAACTTCAGGGGGTGGGGCGGGGAGGCGGGATTAACTAGTGGTAATCTGCCTGGGGATGGAGGTCACACCTCATCAACAAGGGTACTGCACACTAGCAGGGTTAGTGTATTTGTATACCTAACCCTGAAATGTAACCAACAATTTTAAAATAAAAAAAAATTTAAGTTAAAAAAAGAAAAATGCAATTGGAATTTTGATAGGGATTTCATTGAATCTATAGATTGTTCATGTAGTATAGACATTTTAACAATATTAATTCTTTCTCTCTCCATTTATTTGCATCTGTCTTAAGTTTCTTTCATCAATGCCTTAGTTTTCAGTGGACAGATTTTTTACCTTTTTGGTTCAATTTATTCCTAGGTATTTGTGTGTGTATGTGTGCGTGTGTTCGTGTGTGTGTGTGTGTGTGTGTGTGTGTTTGTGTGTGTGAGATGCTATTCTTAATGGGATTTTTAAAAATTTATTTCTTTTTCAAATAGTTTGCTCTCAGTGTGCAGAAATGCAACTGATATTTGTATGTTGTTTTTGTAACCTGCAACTTTGCTGAATTGGATTATTAGTTAAAATAGTTTTTTAATGAAGTCTTTAGTTTTTCTGTGTATAAAACCATGTCAACTGCATTCTTTTCATTTCTTTCTGGCTAATTACTCCAGCTAGGGCTTCCAGTACTATGTTGAATAGAAAAGGTGAGAGTGGGTATCTTTGTCTTGTTCCTGATCTTTGAAAAAAGCTTTCAGCATTTTAACCATTGATTATGATATTAGTTGTGGGTTTGTCATCTAGGACCTTTATTGTATTATGATACATTCTTTCCATACCCAATTTGCTAACAGTTTTTGTTGTCATGAGATTTCACATTCTGACAAATATTATTCTGCACTTATTAAAATGATCATATAATTTTTATTATTCATTTGATTAATATGGTGTAACAAATTCATTGATTTATATATGCATACTATAGATAAATATCATTCAATCATGGTGTATGATCCTTTTAATGTGCTGTTGAATTCAGTTTGCTAGTATTTTGTTGAGAATTCTTGTACCAACCTTCATCTGAAACATGGGCCTACTATTTTCCTTTATTGAAGTGTCCTTGTCTGGTTTCAGTATTAGGGTAATACTGGCTTCATAAAATGAGTTTGAAAATATTCCCTTCTTTTCCATTTTCTTGGCAGTGTTTGAAAAGGATTGGTGTTAAATCTTTTAAAAAACATTTGACACAATTCACCAGTGATTCCGTCTGGTCCTGGGTTCTTGTTGATGGTGATGGTGGGAGGTTTTTGATTACTTATTCAATCTCCTTGCTTGCTTTTGAACTATTAAGATTTTCTCTTTCTCCATGAGTCAGACTTGGTAGGTTGTATGTTTCTAGAAAAGTTTCCATTTCTTTTAGGTTATCCCTTTTTTGGTGTATAATTGTTTATAGTAGTCTTTATGATCCTTTGCATTTTTGTGGTATCAGTTGTAATGTTTTCGCTTTCATTTCTAATTTATTTATTTGAGCTCTCTTTTTTTTTCTTGATTAGTCTACCTGAAGTTTTATCTATTTTGTTTACCTTTTCAAAAAAACAATACTTAGTGTCATTGATCTTTCTGTTGTCCTTCTACTCTCTATTTCACTTATTTTGCTCTAATCTTTATCTCCTTATTTCTACTAACTTTGAGCTTAGTTTGTCCTTTTTGCAGTTCCCTGAGGTATAAAGTTATACTGTTTATTTGAGACGTTTCTTTCTTCTTAATGGAGGCATTTATAGTTAGAACTATTTCTGCTGCATTCCATAAATTTTAGCATGTTGTGTTTGCCTTTTCAGTTGTCTCAAGATTTTTAAAATTTTTTATTTTAACCGATTGGTTGTTCAAGAGTGTGTTTAGTTTTCACGTATATGTAAATTTTCTAATTTTTCTTCCATTATTTATTTACACTCATTTTTAATAGACAACATATAGATTTTTGATTCTTTTTTCTTAGTATAGGTTTTTGTTTTTGGAAATCATATCTATTGAAGTGTAACTTAATGTGCTAAATCTAATAATAAATGTATGGGCATATAATTTTATGAATGTTTGATTTTTCTAGTGATTCATTTTTAATTGTATTTCAAAAAGTAATGTTGTGCTTTAGACACTGCTATAATAATTTTGGAGAAAGAGAAGGAGAGTGCATAGCTATCTTGGGAAGTAGGAGAGCTGGCAGATGAGGTCACAAAATTGAGTGACGTTTTGGAGACTGCATTTTGAAAAATATCTCTCATCTACCCTCATACCTTCTTTATATTTGTCTAGGTATAAAATTCTAGGAGAAGATTTTTTTTAAGATTTTGAAGTGATTGCCTTATTTGTTTATTTTTTGTTTTCATTTTCTGTGGAGCTCTTAAGAAATCCAAAAAGTCTGGGGTTATATATGTCCTTTTCTGTTTTTTGTTTTTTTCTTTCTTTGTAAATGTTTAATATATTTTTATTATAAAATGTCACAATGATGTGCACTCAAGTTGGCTTTTTAAGATGTACTATGCAACTCAATAAATGAATCTTTTCAATCCAGAAATTCTTGCTCTTTATTCATGGTTTTTATTTGCCTGTTTAAACCTCTTACATTGCAATCGCCCCATATACATCTGATGATCTTTGGTTTTCAGTATATTTAAGAGGTAGAGATTTTTAAGAAAGATTATTAAATGGTTTTTTAAAAGTCTCAGCATACTAGGAACATAATGGAACATCCAAAAGCTAATAAAGAATATATATTTAAGATCCTAATCAAACATCACACTCATTAATAAAATATTGCAAACATTCCCCTTGATATGGAGAACGAGACAAGGGCACCCGTTGTCACAAGTTCTATTAAAAAATATGCTTAGGCTCTTGGCAGTGCAAAAAATTCAAAGAATAAGAGACCAAAGCTGTAAGGACTAGAAATGAAGCAATAAAATTACATATTATTCATATATGACATGAATATGGAAATTAAAAAGAATCTCTAGACAAGTTGGACAAGTTGCTGGAATTAATAAGTAAATTTGCCAAGATACTTGATACACAAAATTTTTTAAAAATCCATATATCTCTATATACCAGTAGAACAAATTAGAAAATAAAACTTTAAAAATCAAAACTTAAAAAAATAGTACATGAGGATAAATCTAAGGAAAGTTAGGTAATATTGTTTTACTGGATATAAAAAAAAATGTGAGAAATTAAAGAGGATCACTGTAAATGGAATGATATTCCATGTTCTTGGATGGGAAAACTCAGTATTGTAAAGAACTAAATATAGCTAAGTCAATCCAGAAAAGAACAAATCAAGTAGATTGACATCAACAAGGATTATTTTAAAATTATTATAATGAAGATAATGTGGCATTGGAACAAGACTAGACAGACTGATGGAACAAAATAGAATTTCAAGACAGACTTGTAGCTGTAAGTCACCTGACTTATTACAAAGGTGACACTGCAGGATAGTGAGGTGGAGATTGGCACTCATTAAAAAATAATGATGCAGCCGGGCTCGGTGGCTCAGCCTGTAATCCCGTGCCTTTGGGAGGCTGAGGTGAGTGGATTGCCTGAGCCTGCGGGTTTGAGACCCGCCTGGGCAGCGAGACCTCATCTCTACAATGAATAAAAAAATCAGCCGGGCGTGGTAATGCATGCCTGTAATTCCGGCTACTCGGAAGGCTGAGGCGGAAGGATCGCTGGAGCCCAGCAGGTCGAGGCTGCGGTGGCCGGGAGGGGCCACTGCACTCCAGTCTGGGCGACTGAGTGAGACTCCAACTCAAAAAATAAAATAAAATAAAATAATAATGATGCATCAATTGAATGTCCCTACTGGGAAAAAAAATCTTCACCCTTTAGTCTCATACCATAAGTACAAATGCAATTACAGATTTTTTTGTGTGTATGAAAACTTAAAAGCATACATTGAAGGTCCTAAAACTAATTTAATCTTATATATGGTTGATAATATTAAAAGCACTTTCATATGTTATTATTTCATTTTATTTTTATGCAAACCCAGTAAGAAATGCATGATAGATATCTTCACTTCACAAATTTTTTTTAAAAACCCTAAATTTTAAGGGTATTAAGACATATGCTGAAAATTACACAGTCACTAAATAAATGAAGTGTGTCAATGAGTCCAATCACAATAAGCTTAGGGAAAAATGGGAAATCAACAGGTTCAAGCAATATGCCTCAGTTTATGCCCTGTGCTTCAATTTTCTTCTTTGCAATATGCTGGAAGGATTGTTGCAAAAAAAAGATAACTGTAAACGTGTCTACTATGATGACTCCCACTTAGTAGGCACTCAATAAATATTAACTTTTCTTCTTGACCCATCCCAAAGTCCACCTAGCGGTCAGGAGTGTAGATAACACTGGAATGAATATCTCTAGCACAACCCAGCATTCCCTGCTGCCTCTGATAAATGATACCGATAAGGCTCAAGAAACTATTTTTAGTGAAATTGGCCACCTGTGCAATGTGAAACTTGTCACTTATCAAACAGCAAAATGGAAAATTGTTAGAAGGTGACAGGATATTCTATACAACCAAATGTTCCAATTTTCAACACATTTTACAAAGGCTTTTCTTTGTGGATTTTTATATTCTTTTTTGTAAGTCTAATTTTTTTAATGTGTCCTCTGTCTCTTGCTCTGGCTTAGACTTCAGAGGCTCTCAGCTTCCTCTCCTGACCTCCTAGTGACAGCGTCATCATTGTTCCTGAAACTGTGATTAGGACTCAAGATGGTTGCATGACAAACCTTCCCAGGGGAGGGACGCTCACTTATTCCAGAGCATTTGTTTTACTTCAGTGAACACGACCAAGAATGACTTCAGAGCAGAGCTGGCCATTTTCTGCAAGTGTTGACTTTTTTTTTTTTTTTTTTAAGCAGGGGTTGGAGAGGGAAAGAAAAGCTTTTTCTTAAACTATTTAAACCCAATACAGGAAATCTTCTATATACAGACAAGTTTGGGGCACTTGCTAGAGATGTATAGATCATAAATGTAAAGACTGCAAATGACTTTAATAAATTTTTAGTTCAAAGTTGCAAATTAAGATGCCTCTGGGAGCCAAATAAATGACAAGAGTAAAATTGACTGTGTGATACCCACAGCTTTCTGGGAATAGGTGCACACAAAATGCTCACCATAGTTTTCTTTATTAATAGAAACCCTATTCCATTCCAGAATAACAATTTTCCCAGAAGAAATACCCCTGTAGAATCTCCTGCAGCTAGTGATGGTCATATAACACAATAGCGGTCAGTGAGATAGAAGTAAGCGTCTACAGGGTGGACCCACTCTGAAAACTGTGGTTTTCCACAGAAAGGACAACTCTAGCAGGCACATGACTTTTGCCTTCTGCCCTTTCCTTTTAACTCATGGTTATGATGTCTGAAAATAGGGCAGCCATCTTGTGTGCATGGGTAAAAAAAAGTCAGACACCAAAGACGGTGAAGCAGAAGCAAACTGTCAATGAATATTTTTTTTAGTCTTTACTATGTGGCAAGGACCAAGGAGACAGAAGGGCTCTATTATCAGGGGAAGTGAGAAAAAGATAGTATGAATGCCAGATATTAATACATTCTTTGAAGAAACAAAAATGGAATAAAGGGTAAAAATTACCTGTGGATGAGATATTAAGTTTGATAGGGCACTCCAGGGGAAAAAAACCTCTGATAGAGTTGACGTTTGAAACAGACTCTACAGCTCCCTATGTTTGCGAAAACCTGAATAAAATATCATTCACTTGGTGAGACATAGTGTACACTTGTATATTAAAGACTCTACATAATTCTGAAGTTTAAAAAATTATATATTTAACTTTGTTTAATTCATAATTTCCCGGATTCATTTGACCCTGAAACCTTTTGCTGGTGTTAAGACTATCAATCAGCCATCATGTCTGAAAGACAAAAGTCTAATATTCTCAATATAAAAAATATATTTTTAGAAATCAGTTTGTAAAAACATTAACCTAGATTTGAAAGAAAGTTTCAAGTCACAGTCTTTGAGGGAATGCTGTCTATAATTACCCTAGGAGGAAAACAATTGACCGCTGCTGAGGCTTTCACTGAAATTTGACTTATTTGCTTTTAAGTTCTCACAGATGAACATTTTTTACTCAGATAAAGCTAGGGTCCCAGATCATGGGCTTCTTTATTTAACAAACAAAAATAAGCAAACCTAAAGGACAACAATTTAATAAAAACTAGTGATGCTGCAATATTTGGCATCATGTTTTATACTTTATGATAATCCTTCTAGCGTGATATAAGACATTAGTTGAATTTTATTATCTTTATCCTATTAATAAAATAGACATTCCTTATTATTTTACAAGTGGTTATGAAATGTAAGAAATATAGAATGTTTATCGTGGCAAAAAATACTATTAAAATATCTAATATTTCAGAGAGAATAATGAGCCTCCCTAATTGGCATCAAATATTCTGCATTTATTTTCCCAACTGCATTTTTCTATTCTCCTCAATATTCAGGCACAGTGGAAAGATTGATAGATCTGATTACATTAACACAGAAATTTCTCTTTGGTGAAATGTATTATATGTAAAGTCAAAGGACAATATGGGGAAGCATTTGCAACATGTTTGAAAGACAAAGGCTTAATATCTTCAGTATGAAAATATATTTTTCAAAATCAACTTGTAAAGACATAAACCTAGGTTAGAAAGATAATTGAATAATAAATAAATATTCAATCTATACAGGAAAATATAAGAAGCCATAAAGACAAGGCAAATTTTCAAATTCACTAGTAATTCCATATAAAATTTTTAATATGATACACAAATATTAGTCCAACAGATTGACAATGATGAAAAAGAAAAATGGTAGCCTAGCATGTATAAAGATTTATACTTTCTAAATATATAATTTTTTTCTCATATATATTGCTGTAAAATACTTAAAAACTATAAACTATGTAATCAGTAGAAAAGTGTATGAATTTTTATAGGAAATGAAAACTAAAGAATTAGCACCCATGACATTAAAAGGTGATGTTTGTTTGAATTCACATATCCTGTTTGTCCATATAAAAAAAAGCAAAAAATTGTTGGATACAACAGCAAGAACTATACATTTTCCAGTGAATATTGGTTGTTTATGTAACTATAGACAATGACTGTGAAGTGATTAAAAACCATTCCCAGAAAATGATACTTCTGTTTACTATGGAATAAGGCAGTATAGAAGTGGTGCAAAATTGGATTTAAATTCCTTTATCTCTTTGTATTTATTCCAGTACCAGATTCTTCTGATTACCATGGCTTTTCAATGCATTTTAAGATCCCCTTCAATATTCATCTTTTTCAGGTGTCTGTGTATTACAAGATAGTTTCTTTTCCAGATCAACTATAGAATCTTTTGATCATATTCTAGAAAAGAATCCAGCATAATTAGATGTTTATTAGGATTGACTTAACATATGATAATTTTAAAACTGCATCTTTGGAAAAACAACTCTCTGTATTTTAAGTTCTATTTTGTGCTTCAAGAAAACTTTTAGAGCTTTTTTCTTATGTATTTCTTCCTATTCTTAGATATTTTATTTTTGTTTCCACTGTATTTCAACTTATTGTTGTTGAAATGGAATAAAAATTAAAAAATTTGTAAATTAATGTTAAATTATTTTCTTGCTGAATTTTGAGTAGTTCTAACATTCCTCCTTTTACCCAATTGTTTATCTTGGGATCTATAGATATAAAATATAAAATCAAAAAATCAAAATACTGACAATTTTGGCTTCATGTTTTACTAGCCTTTCACCGCTTTCTTTAAAAATTTTTTTTCTAATAGACTGGTGAGTTTTGAAGGATGGTGTTAAATAGTGATGGTGAGAATGAAATTCACATTTTGTTTTTTATTTTAATAGTAGTCCTTCTAGTTGTAAGACATTAGTTGAATTTGATTACTCTTAGCCTATTAAGAAAAATATGCATGACCACTTTAATAAAAAGCTTTAACTGGAATGATTGTGAAACTTTTTCAAATGTCTTTACTTATGTATTAAAGAGTGATTTGCCTGTTTTTCTTCTTTAGCCTATTAATATGAGGAGGTATATAAATACATTAAGTAGATTTTCTCATAGTAAAGCATTTTTGTATTCTTAAATAAACTTTACCTCATGTTTTATGCTATTTTAATGTCATATTATATTCTAATTTCTATAGGTATTAATCTTAGAATATATGTTCTTTGTATTGTTTCCTTTATACAGCACTGTGTTTTAATGCCCAGAATGTTGCATGGAGTGCTAAATTATTTTTTTATCACACTTGTAATGAAACTATTGAGGCATTGAAAGATTTATCCTGATAAGACCGTAAATTGGCAGAAACATCTTTTTCTATCAGCAAGTTCCTATAAGTCTTGGTTATACCTTCACTCTCTGACCACACATTTCAGATGGAGTCTTCAAGATACAAATTAATCATGAACTGAGGATGATGAGAAATCTCCTTGATAGAAATGAACTTTTCAATTGCTACTGATCTTTTTCTTTCCAAATAATCTTGGTAGCTGCCAGCAATAAATTTTAAAAATAACACATTAGTGTCAGCATTCAGTATTGGCATATATAAACATTTTTATAAACTGTTCTGAACAATAAAGAAAAGAAAATTGGCAAACAACCAAGGCATTGTGGTTTGGAGCCAAGAATGTGATTCTGGAACATTTCCATTGTGGTTTTCACTTCAGAGTAATTTGTACAATTTGGAAAGCAGACTATAAAAGTCTGTGTGGGAACAGGTTATCCAAGGTAACTCCTCTGTCAAATGAGAAACAATATTAATAATCTTAGACTCATAAGAGGTCATCTGTTACCAGTTAATTAAAGTTAATAAGGCAAACAGAAAGTTGTTTTACATTTCGGTGTGTGTATTACATATATGAGAATGTATATTATAAGTATTGTAATATAGTATATTATTCAGTGGCACAGAGACACTATGTATGCTTAAAATGCACTGCTGTTAATTTGCTAATGGTGTGGACAAAGAATAAATAACAACTCATCCTCACCATAAAAACCTGATTTAACAGAAACACTAACTGTTCATATTCAGATTCTACTGTGGAAAAACCCTGCTTACAAAAGACAGAATGAAAAGAGTTTACATGAGAGATGAGGTTTTAAATAAGGAAATTTACAATTGTATCGATCGGGGAGTGCATTTTTTCACCCTGAATCCTTGAGACCCAACAGTTTGTTATCGGATGGTAGATGTTCTTATTTACAATCATGTCTCTTAGCTGCAATTTGAAGGTTGAAATGAGGTTAAATTGTGGACTGACAACTATAAAGAAGTCAGGTGACAATACGCAAGGGCTTCTGCCAAAGCAGCTTTCAGCAACATTGTAAAGTGGGTGAGTTTGTCTGTACTGAGTTTGTCCGTACTCGATGTCTGTTGCCTCCCTCTGTGCCCTTGAACTTCTTCAGTGGCACCACCACCTACACTTCAGGTGGTTAACTCCTCTTCCTGTACCATTTACTGCCCTATCAAAACCTACTCCCCGATTCTTCATTCAGAAAGTGAAGATGGAGTCCATCTTAATGAGGCTGTATCCTAAGCAAGCAAATCTGAGCCAGGCAACACTTGCAGTTGCTATTAATCATGTTCACACTCTGCAGTAACCACGGTGCTCTCTCTGCAAAGTAAATACATCATTTTCTTGTTTTGCAGAAAAATGAATGTTCTTACATTTTAACAGGACTTAAAACCGTAAATTAGAAAAATGTAACTCAAAGGGAGGAAATAGAAGGTTAACCCCAAATACAGACATGTTTCTGAGTAAGGCGGGTGGTTAGAGTTTAGAGAAGGGTCAGTAATCAAGACCTTCTAGCATCCTTCAAAACCCATCACATATCGATGAACTTATCTATCTATTTTCAAGAGTTTATATCTATAAGTTTACTTGCTTTAATTCTTTTGAGTGTAATAAAATATAGGTCTCTCAAGAACAGCATAACAACTATATCTTATGCTAACCTCTAAAATTGACAGAAAAAAACTTTTTTCATCTCCTGGATAGAAGTGGCCAACATTTTTTAATATTTCAGAAACAAATTATCTATTCAGGACTAGAATGAGAAGGCTGATACATTTTTATTGCTTTATTTCATAGAGAAAGAGGACCAAATATTTCATATCACTTCTTGTATTTTCCTGAAGGAACAGTTACATTTTTTTAGCATTTTGACAATTTTGCCACTCCATCAAAAATGGAAAGACATAACAAAAGGTGACATCTTGAAAATAAATAATCAATAAGTTTCAGCCTAAAAGCTACAATACTTAATCTTTTTTTTTTTGTCCCCAATAAAAGTGGAAGCAAATGTTCTTCCCACTAGCAGAGTACCAGAAATTATTAACATGTATAGAATGTGGACTGGGGAAGAGAGCCCTTGTAAAGTGATAGTAGATTCAGACCAGTCTGTGGGGGAACAGGGCAGGAAGAGGGAGAACATTTTAAGAGGATTAGATAATTTTAAGAAGCTTAGATGGAGACTGTAAGAATAGTTTTTAAAGGGTCTTAAAACTAGCTTTAGGAAAAATTGATTACCAGCCCAGCCAAAGGATTATGGGAAAAAATTCAGCATGAAGCTGAAAATAAAAAATATCACAAGGTATAAAAAAACCAAATTAAGAATTCCAAATATTTTCAAATGTAAGTATCATCCAAACAACACATTATTCAAAAATTGATACCTGGGGTTGCACCACAAATAAATTTGTGCTTCATTTGAACCCACAGCATATTTCTATAGCATTCATCCTAATTTCCACTCTGTCTTCCAAACCCATTTTGTATTTTCATCTTCATTCGATCGACTGACATTTGTCTAGCCTTTCATTTCAAATAGATAAACACTACAAACATCTCTGATTGACTTAAAAATAATGAGAAGGGAAGACTCAATCCAGTTTGTGATCTCTGGCTAAAATATCATTTTCGTGGCATTAGTCATTCAAGAGATTTTAGGGGAAAGAATCTATTCTCAGCACAATAATAACTGGTTAATGTCTGTCAGTGGAATTCTTCTGGAATGTGGAGATTGAATAAGAAGGCCACACTGCCTAGTATTTTCTTGAGAACTTTAGAAAAAATTATTTCATTTTAGGGTGAGAGAAATGAAGCATACATTTTCCTATATTTCTATTACAAAGTGTTAATTTTTAAAGTCTGAAGAATATGAATGCTATCACAGTAGTGAACTTGTAAAGAGGAAGTGTGAGAAGGAGTAAGAACTTTCGTCAATAAGTAGACATTGAATAGTTATAAGAGCTATTCCAGCCTAAGACAAATATGGTTTTCTCAAAAAAACTAAATCTGTGCTCAAACCATAAGAAAATTGAAAACACACCCCAAATGAGGATGATGGTAGAAAAGTGTGTTGGCCAGAATAGGAGAATAAAATTGAACTTTTATTTTTATTTTTCCCAGTTTATATCCTTTTGGGTTACAGTTGGGATTTTCCTCTTAGGATGCATACTCAAAGGGAACCTTCCTAGATGGTCAGTATTTTTTTGGGTGTGCTGTTCTTAAAGCTAAGTAAGTTCTTGGAACCATTGGGAGGTGATACTGCAGAAGAGAAGGAAAATTATCAAAGGGCATGTCCCATTGAGATAGCTTTTAAGATTCATCAAGAGATATGTTCCACTTGCCTCTGCATTTTCTCCTTCTTCGTGTTCTGAATTCAAGCAAGAATTGCAATAAGAATTTTTTTCTTTTCTTAATGGAAATTTCAGCTGACAGTGCTAAAGAAAATGATTTCTATACCATGATATCCATGGTATAGAATTAATCTAGTAGACTAAGGAACCAGACAGACCTAGAGAATCCAACCTCCACTCTTTGCCAGCTGTGTTACTTTGGACAGATTACCCAACATATATGTCCCACAGAAACTCATCTGTAAAGTGAGAATAATGATGCTTGTCTCATATGACTGTGGTTAGCATTAAGTAAAATGACCTGTAGACACATGCTTAGCAAAGAAGTTGGCACATTCCAAGTGATCAATAAATGTAAGCTATCAGTATTATCATTAAGGAATTAATATGTGATTTTGATTATTAGAACCAGTGGCACTAAAATGAGATTTTCCCAAATCCCAACACCCTATTATTTTGTGATTTACCTTTTTTCAAGGAACACAGAATATTTTAACAATGGAAACGTCTTAATCCTAAGTGGGCTTTATTTAATTGTAAAATATGAGTTTGTTTTTTTTCTAGTGGAACATAATTAGAATCCACCTTATAAGCATATTTATTTTTGTTCAGGACTTAATAAAAATCTTCCTAGTGTTATAAATCTCACCTTGGAATTTCAAGTTCCAATTTGCACAAACCAATCAAAAAGCAATTATCATAAACAGTCAATCAACACTATGAATTAAAATGAATCATCTATCACCCAGTTATAAGTGGGTAATAGATGATTTACCCCAGAAAAAGTCTTACATTAATTTTTATTATTCTCTTATAATATAGAATAGTTACAACCACATTTAGAATGTACAGCTCTGCAAAACTACTATCATTAAAAAAATTATTATTAAGATGTAAAGCCCATAAAGGACACCGACAAATGCATGCAGACATTTATAAGTATTTTTTAAATATTAATCAAAATAAAATAGTAGAACTCATACTGATATTTTGCATGTTTCATTTATTATAATAGTTAGTGCTCCGGTATTTTTAATTTATCATCTCTGAATTGCTAGAATCTTTCCAAAAGTTTTATCCTCAGGATTTTCAGTAAGAGTTTTGATACTACTGACATGCATGTTTAATTTTTTTTCCTGTTGGAAAGATAGAAGGAACACATTAAATGTTTATAAAAGTAACAAATAGTGAATGAATGAATGAAAGAGTGAATACTCTCTTCCAGTGTTGAAGGGTTATTTAAGTTTCAAATTTGTCAACTTTTTGCCTGTTGCTAACAGTGGCCACAGAGATATAAAAAAGTTTTGTGGGAAAAAAAGAATGAATGACTTTTTCTGATAATCTACTTAGACGCACATAGTCAGGGCTCAGCAGAACAGTCATTCTCTGAGGCCACCTTTGCCCACACTGTTCCATCAACCTCCTGCTGTCCTCTTTTGGGCTGTGTTGCCTTTCTTTCCTTCACTTTCTTCAAAAGGGGCGCTCCAGGCTCTAGTTAGCTCAGCTTCTGCCTCACTACCTTACAACACCCAAAGACCTCATTCTCTAGTTGCTCTATCTGGAATGGCCCCCAAAAATCTATATAAATAGCCTAAAAGTCACACTCCATGGAGGGACACATTCATAGGTAAGTAGATGATAACAAAATTTGGCATGAAGTGAATGGCTATGTGTATGGGTATGGGTCCGTAGATTAAAATACAGCCAGTACTCCTCAGTGTATCTCTGCAGCATATAAATATACAGTCTGTTCAATTTTCTTCACTTAATTACATAGTCCATCCCTCAGCTAGTTACTACTGTTATCTGTATTTTATTTTTCCATTTATATAAAAGGTGGGATCCTAAGACTAATATTATTTTACTAATACTAAAAAATTTGGGTCTTGGTACTTCACTCCTGGTCACTGATACAAAGGTCAAAAATTGCCAAGTAGAAAATGAAGTCCATTTTACTGATAGTTACTGAACACTCATTACCTCTCTTCCTACAGGGCTTATCTGAAAATCACTGTGGAATTACAGGACTCAGGTTGAATTTCAAAGGATTCTCTCTCTCTCTCTCTTTCTCTGTAACTGTGGCTGAAGCTCTGAGTCCAGTTATAGAGCTAATCACATGGGAAAGATAGCTGGCTTGGCCTGGAACTCATGCCCTGCATTGGGACACCTTTGTCAGGGGTAAGAAGAAGCAGAGGGCACCCTTTGCTTGGATGCTGGAACCAATAAAAGACTTGCATCACATAAGTCCTGATATTTACAGTATGATAGTCTTTAAAAAAAATCCTGGGTTTTATCCCATAAAAACTTTCTCTATAGGCAAAAATAGCCAGATGGGATTGGAAAGAAGCAACCTTCCCTCCCAGTTTGCTGCTTGCTAAGTGTTGAGCACTGTTCTTAACAACTTACCTACATTGTTTTATTTAATCTTCAGGTCAACCCTAATAGATAAATACTACAATTATGACCATTTTGCAGATGCAGAAGTTTAAGTTTAGGAGAGTTAAATAACACGACTAGGGTCACAAAGCTGAAAACAAGCAGAATTATCTTTCTCATCCAAGTCCGACTGGCTACGTCTGCTGATCTAAACATTATCCTACATGCCCTGTTTGACAAATGGTCGTCAAGTGTCTATGTTGCTTGTGAACTCATTTTGAAAATTTCCACTGTGTCCATTTGGCTAATTTACTACTTTATTTCATCATTTGACAAATAAATTTATTAAGGGACTCCTCTTTGCCAATTACCTTGTGAGGCCCTGGGGAACCAAGATTGAGCAAGAGAGAAAAGAGCCTGTCTTCATTTCCTCATTGAAGCATGTCTGGAAAGAAGACAGGAAAATCAATCAAATAAGGCAGTAGCTTCTAGTAATACTTTCCCCCATATTGGAAAAGCACAGGTATCACCAGGTACTTAGCAAGCACCTCTGCATCAGTCTATAGTGCTTAGAATTTATTATTCTTAAGATGCTTGGAATATTGTTTCATTAAACACTCGAATAATTGTGCTAGGTAGTGAGATGATATAATGGTAATATCTACTCTATGAAAAAATACAACTTAGTTTTCATCAACTTAGTTGAAGAAAGAGAAACACGAAGTAACAGCGTTGTGACAGAAATATTAAAGGGGGACTAAGTGGCTAATGGGATCAGAAAAAAAAGGAAGCCTTGATTCTACAGGTGGGAATTGAAGAAATTGATTTCTTGATTTCATACATTCCCCAAAGACACCATGTTTAATGTTAATGGGCATCAGAAGATGTGACTTCCATTCCTACCTGGGTTTCCAAACTCTCACTTCTTTCTAAAATGAGAGAATTGAATAAAAAGATCTTAATTGACCCCTCTGGCTTTGACATACCATGATATCTTTAAAGAAAACTGTTAAAGTTAATATGGTTACTATTTTTTGATATGACCATCTGAGCCCTAAGTACCTTTTTATATTAAAAATCTCTATTGAATCATTTCTAAAATTTCACCCTAAGTCAGTACCTTAGCATTCTAGATTGTTTTAGCCTTTGGTATTTCATACTCAGAAAAAAAAGAAAACCTATGATTCTTATCTTACATACCATTAATTACACTACTAAAAATCAGTCAATTAATTAATCAATTACAAGATAAATTGGAATTCTAATCTGGATAAAAATTCTAATTTTTCCTAAATTTTAGAATTCATAGAAATTTTATTAATATTAATTAAAGTTGTGAAAAACCTTTTAGCCTACTTAGATTACATCAACATATATGGGTGGTTCTCAGTCTGGGACAATTTTACCTCTGGGAGACACTGTAAAATGTCTGGAGGCATTTTTGGTTATCACACCAGAGTGCCATTGGCACCCAGTGAGTAGAGGCCAGGAATGCTGGTCAACAACCTGAAATTTTCAGGACAATCTCCCACAACAAAACATGATCTGTTTCAGCTTGCCAGTAGTGCTGAGGTTAGTGTTAGATGGGATACACATTTCTCATGGAGGACCATTATTCTAGGCTATAGCAAAATGTGTAACAGATTTCTTTGCATCATTTTTCAAGTTTATTACTTGAAAAGCCATGGCTCTGTCTTGATAAAGCTCCCCTTCTTTATGGTTACCTTTTGAATAAATGTTAGTGTTGTCTCCTCTTCCTCTCACTCTTCATAAGGTTTATAAAACTAACCTGATTATGAACATCTGCTCCAACACACCACAGAGGACAAGAGAGTCTGACCCTTATGGAAGTACCTGGAATAACCACTAGAACCTTAAACTATAACTGTTCTTCCAGCTTCCCAAGCCAAGACAAATCCAAATAACATTAATATTCGCCAAAAATGAGAGTGAAGGTAACCAACTCCCATGCCTGCATGGACCTGTGGTGAAGAGCATAGACTGGAAACAAATGTCCTGCATTCAGATCCTCCCTCCTCTACCCTCTTACCGTCTTGCCTTAGCCATGCAGTTACATGTAATCTCCCTTTACCTCAATTTCATCATTAAAAAGGAAATATCAATGATGAAATTACCCCAGAAAATTGCTGTGAAGACTAATGAGTTAAAATATATAAAGTGCCTGGTGCAGAGTAAGCTCTCCATACAAAGTAGCAGGTGTTATTATCACAATTCAACCTAGCGTGGTGCTATAAAAAAGTTAAGTTATAAGAGAGGAGTGACTTTTGTCTTGTTGCTTTCTGAAGAAGAAATTTTCTCTAGTCATTTTCTCTGGATCTTCATCAGAGGTTTCAGGTTCTCTTGAAAAGATCCTTATTCTAGAGCTCCATCTGCACTGCATGTTTCCAACATTCTCTGTTGATTCTGGTTCACCTCTAAATCTCTTCATGCTGAAACAATTCTGTTCAATTTGTTTACTTGTTTTTGAGTTGGAGTCTCATTCTTCTGCCGAAGCAGTGGCACAATCACAACTCAACTCAGTCTTGATCTGGTCTCAAGTGATCCTCCCCCTCAGTCTCTTGAGTAGCTGAGAGTACAGGCACGCATCACGACGTCCAGCTAATTTATTTATTTATTTGTCTTCCTTCTTTCCTTCCTTTCTTCCTTCATTTCTTTCTTTCTTTCTTTCTTTTGTTCTTTCATTATTTCTTTCATTTTTTGAGACAAAATATTGCTATGTTGCCGACTGGCCTTGAACTACTGGGCTCAAACAATCCTCCCTCCTCGGATTCCCAAAGTGCTGGAATTACAGGTGTGAGTCACCACCCAGTCTGTTCATGCTGTTCATATCATTGGCCCTCACTAATGCACACAAACATTCCAGAAGTCAAAAAATTATGATTTTTTTCTATGAGTTTTCAGTTTAAAATTACATCTTTACCTCTAAGAAAATTTTATTTCAACAGAGGCTTATTAGCCTTATATAACATTATATACTCTTCTACTCTGGAAAAAATAAATAAAAAATAAAAGCCCAAATTCAGGACATTGAAGATAAAAATATAATACAAAAAAAAATGAAACAAAGAGTCGGTTCTTTGAAAGGATAAACAAGGCCGGGCTCAGTGGCTCAGACTGTAATCCCACACCATGGGAGGCCGAGGTGAGTGGATTGCCTGAGCCCGCAGGTTCGAGACCCACCTGGGCAACTTGGTGAGACCTCATCTCTACAATAAATCAAAAATTAGCTGGGCATGGTAGCGTAAGCCTGTGGTTCCCACTACTGGGAAGGCTGAGGTGGGAGGATCGCTGGAGCCCAGCAGGTCAAGGCTGTGGTGGCCGGGAGCGGCCACTGCACTCCAGTCTGGGCGACAGAGTGAGACTCCAACTCAAAAAAAAAAAAAGAAAGAAAGAAAGGATAACCAAGATTGATGGACCTTTAGCTAGACTGACCAGGAAAAAGAGAGAAAAAGCCCAAATAAGCAAAATCAGAAATGCAGAAAATCAAGTCACGACTGACCCTGAAGAAAAACAAAAGATTATCAAAGATTACTATGTACACTTGTATGGAAGCAAACTTGAAAATCTAAATGAAATGAAGGACTTTCTGATATTACACAATCTCCCCAGGTTAAAACAAGAAGTCGAGACCCCAAATAGACCAATAACAACCCAGGAAATATACTATGTCATAAGAAAAATACCCACAAAAAGTAAACCCTAGACCAGATGATTTTCCAGCAGAATTCTACAAAACATACAAGGAGGAACTGATACCAGTCCTACTGAAAGTATTCCAGGTTAGTATGTGGAGAAAAAGTAACTCCTCTACACTGCTGATGGGAATGCAAACTAGTGCAAACTCTTTGGAGGATGGTGTGGTGATTTCTGAAAGAACTAGAACTTGCTCTTTCATATGACCCACCAATCCCCCTATTGGGAATATACCTGGAGGAACTAAAATCATTCTACAAAAAAGAAAACTGCACACACATGTTTGATGCAACTCTGTTCACAATAGCAAAAACATGGAAACAACCATGCTGCCCATCAGAGCTGGACTGGATTTTAAAAATGTGGTCTATATATACAATGGAATATTATGCAGCCATAAAGAAAGACAAACATATGAACTTCACAGCAACTTGGATGGATTTAGAGTCCATCATACTCAGTGCTCTATCACAGAAACAAAGAACAGAGTACCATATGTTCTCACTCATAAGCAGACTTTGAACAATTATCATAATACTAAAAGAAAGGGATTAGCCATAGTAGGAAACTTCCAGGGGAGGAGGTTGGGATTGACAGTTGAGGGAAACTACCAGGGGAGGGAGGTGCATACCTCATCAACAAGGGTACCTGTACAATCAACATCTGTATACCTAACTCTGAATTGTACCCCATATCTCTAAAATAAAAAATAATGATAATAAAAAGAAAGTATTCCAGACAATTGAAAAAGATGGAACTCTCCAAATCATTTTATGACGCTAACATCACATTGATACCCAAACCAGGTAAAGTTACAACAAAGAAAGAGAACTACTGGCCAATATTCTTGATGAACTTAGATGCTAAAATCTTCAACAAGATTCCAGCAAAACAGACCCAACAACACATCTCAAAAATCATCCACCATAACCAAGTAGACTTCATCCCTGGGATGTGGGACTGGTTCAACATCCACAAGACCATAAACATAATTAAATACATCAACAGATGTAAAAACAAAAACCTCATGATTATGTTATTAGACACGGGAAAAGCTTTCAATAAAATCCAGCACCACTTCTTGATGAAAACCTTTGAACATCTAGGCATGGATGGAACCTACCTCAAAATAGTAAGAGCCATCTATGAGAAACCCACAGTCAAAATGTTGCTAAACAGACAGAAATTGGAATCATTTCCCTGAAAACCAGAACAAGACAAGGATGCCCACTCTCAACCCTCCTGTTTATCATAGTATTGGAAGTCCTAGCTAAAGTAATCAGACAAGAGAAGGAAATCAGGGATATCCAAATAGGAAAAAAGGAAAGTTAAGTTATCCCTCTTTGCAGACGACATGATTCTATACCTTGAAAACCCAAGAGAATCTGTCAAAAACCTCCTTGCACTGATAAAGGACTTTGGCAAAGTCTCAGAGTATAAAATAAATGTGCAGAAGACAGTTGCATTCCTATACGCCAACAATAAACATACAGAAACCCAAATAAAAAGTACAATTCCATTCACAATAAAAAGCACAATCCCATTCACAATAGACACACACACACACACACACACACACACACACACACACACACACACACACAGAACTACCTTGGCATCTTCCTAACAAGAGAAGTGAAAGACCTTTATAACGAAAATTACAAAGCATTGCTCAAAGAAATCATAGATGACACAAACAAATGGAAAAATATTTCATGCTCATGGACTGGAAGAATCCGCATTGGTAAGATGTCCATCCTACCTAAGGCAATCTACAGAGTTACTGCAATACCCATTAAATTACCAGCAGTAATCTTCTCTGACCTGGAAATTACAATACAGGAATTCATATGGAAACATAAATGACCACGAATTGCCAAAACAATCCTCAGCAAAACAAAACAAAACAAACAAACTAAAAAAGCAAGAGGTATTACACTCTCAGACTTTAAACTTCATTATAAAGCTATAATAATCAAAACAGCCTGGTAGTGGTACAAGAACAGGCATATAAACCAATGGAACAGGATAGAAATTCTGGAAGCAAAAACATCAATTTCTCAACCAACTCATCTACAACAAAGCCTCCACCATCAACCACTGCGGAGAGGAGAACCTGCTCAGTTCTGATGCTGGGAAAATTGACCGATCACATACAGCAGATTGAAACAAGAACCCTACTTATCACCAGACACAAAAATAAACTCTAAATGGATCAAAGACCTAAATGAAAAATCTCAAACTATAAGAACCTTAGAAAATTCAGGAGATACCCTTATGGATATTGGAACTGGCAATCAATTCCTGATCAAAATCCCAAGTGCCCATGCCATAAGAGATAAGATAGACAAGTGGGACTTCACCAAACTGACAAGGGAGCTTCTGCAAAGCCAGAGAAACCATCAAGAGAGCAGGGAGACAGCCCACAGTTTGGGAAAAAATATTTGCCAACTCTATATCTGACAAAGACCTAACATCTAAGATCTACAAGGAACTCAAACATGTCAAAAAGAAAAAAGCAAACAGCCACATTACAAGGTCAGCAAAAAATATGAAAAGACACTTCTCAAAAGAAGACGTACAAGCAGCCAACAGATACATGAAAAAATGCTCAGCCTCACTAGTCATCAAAGAAATGCAAATTAAAACCACACTTAACTTCAGGCAGGAAGGCCATCATCAATAACTCAAAAAACAACAGATGCTAGAGAGGATGTGGGGAAAAGAGAACACTTCTTCACTGTTAGTGGGAGTATAAACTAGTACAACCTCTGTGGCGATTCCTAAAAGATCTAAAAATCGACCTTCCATATGATCTCACAATCCCCCTACTTGGAATATACCTGGAAGGACTCAAATCACTATATGAAAAAATACCTTCACACGCATGTTTATTGAAACATTGTTTACAATAGCAAATATATGAGACCAACCATGCTATCTAAAGAGGAATGGATTAAAAAAAAATGTGGTACATATACACAATGAAATAATACACAGCCATAAATAAGGACAAAATTATGAACTTCACAGCAACTTGGATGTACTTAGAGTTTATAATACT
The DNA here is from genome assembly GCF_000164805.1 of Carlito syrichta. Lineage (NCBI taxonomy): Eukaryota > Metazoa > Chordata > Mammalia > Primates > Tarsiidae > Carlito > Carlito syrichta. The sequence goes on along the minus strand of NW_007246680.1, from coordinate 1,049,766 downwards.
GAGTGATCTATCACAGAAACAAAGAACTGAGTATCACATGAACCCACTCATAAGTGGGCCTTGAACAATTATCCTAATACTGTAAGAAAGGGATTGACAGTAGTTGGAAACTGCCAGGGGAGGAGATGCAGGATTGGTAGTAGTGCCAGGGGAGGGGAGGACACACTTTATCAACAAGCATACCTGCATAAAGAACATTTGTACGCCTAACCCTAAATGGTACCCCACATCTTCATAATAAAATGTTAAAATAATAATAATAATTTTAAAAACTATTTCATAGATTCACAAAAATGTCTGAGAATTTTCACACTTGTTCAAACAATGTATAATTCTTCATGCTGTTATCAGGGTCAAGAGGGAATCTTGCATTTATATCCCTAATAACTCCATGTCTACAAAATTATTTAACATACAACCCTTAGTTAATAAAACTATTAGTCTGGGAGTGGAATGAAGTTGGACACTTCAAAAAGTGGTAGAGTAGGAGAAGGGTGAGGGATGAGAAATTACTTATTGGGTACAATGTACACTATTCAGGTGGTGGTTGCACTGGAATCCCAGACTTCACTACCCAATATTTCCATGTAACATAACTGTATATAAGAAAATTTAGTGTGTTTAAATTGCTAGACTGGTGTGTGGCAAGAGTCAATGGACTTATGGGGTTTTGCTGAAAAATAATGGGGTTAGCAAAGTAGATATCACAAACTCCCACAACTTATTCCCAACTTTGTGATGAAAGCTTAATGTTTTCACACAAAAAAACCTGCACATCAACAAGCTCATCTCGAGTAACTATGGAATCAAATCTTTAGAAACAAATGAATGTAATATGAACCTAGTAAGAGTTTACCAATAAAAGGTCTGAAATAATGTTCCTAAAAAATCATTTAATGGACCCCATAAGGGGAAAAGAATCCACAAATGAATGATTCCTCTTTAAAACAAGCAAAAACCTTACACCAATTCACAAAGCAGTTGAGCCACATAAAATGCGTTACAAAGAAATTATTACTACACTTCAGTTTATTGGTTCTTTTACTTCCTCATCAAGATTTGTAAGCATTACTAAATAGAGCATCATTTCCACAAGCAAACATGTTTCATTGGAACACAACTATATCAGTACAGTGAGTTCCTTCTATTGAATTGATTGGTTTTACTTGTGGAAGTTTCCCAAATGCACACATTTGTTTCCATCATTGTGGCAGACACAAATATTTAGTTAGACCTTGCTAACTAACCTTGCTACAAATATGTAATATGAGAATGTATTTGTTCATCTTTTCTAATGGGGGACAGTGTTCCCTCAACATGTTTATATGAAGTCAGAGAACTTTTAAAGTGGTGCAAGAGATGCGACATCTTTGTTTTAAATACCAACTTCCAGTCATTTCGCTATCTACTCTTGTGAGAGTGTATGTCTACACTTTGTCAGAGAATTTGAAAATGGTCCTATGGGTACTAACCTTTTCCACTAATAAAGAGATCTTTTTCAAGAGGAATGTGGTTTCATCTCTATGATAGAGCATTGAGATTGGACAGGATTCATGGGTCAACATCAGAGAGCAAAGGAGCCAGTGGGGGGGGGGGGGAAATATGCTTGTTGAGAGACCAAAACAGTAACCTTATCTAAAAATTCTTTAACCTCTACTTAGATGTCAAATTCTTAGTATGTATGTTTTTAGATACCTGAAGGCATCACAGATTTTGATTATAATATTATGTTATGATTTAGCCTAATTACAGGTATTTCCACCTCATAACTAAAGTGTGATTCTGATACAACTGATCATATCTAACAACTTAGCAAGACTGATCTTCAAAAAATATATGAAAGATTGAGGACATGCTGGGAGGCCTATTATACGTAGGTAAGAAGAAACCACAACAACGGGAATTTGAACTAGTAAGGAAATCCTTGGCAGTGGGAAAGTTCCATCCCAAATATAAGATGATGCCTGGCACTTGAATGTTTCCCTTACTTCAACCCTACCTTGAACTAGCACAGTATTATACATAACAGCTAAAAGAGTTGTCCTTCAGACCCCTGCTTAATCTAGCTACTGCTTTCCTTTTTGGTGTCATGATTCCTCATATTTCCCCCTCCAGTTGCATTATCTAAGTTCTACACATATCATTTCTGAAACACACCACACTGTATCAGATAATTAAACCATTACTCTTGCTGTTGACATCAACAAAACCTCTTTGCCTGAACTTTGCCCAAATTCTTTCTCCCCTCCTAAGCATACTCCTTTGGGATATTCAGACACATCTGCACGAAGAGGAAGAATGATGTTCAAGGAAACAATGAGATTCTGGATCAGCAGGTAAAGAAAAAGAGCCTGTAAAACTTGGGTTATTCTGTGACTCTGACCCCTAACTTGTCACCCAGGTAGGAAAGGTCTGGAAAATTGGATTTGTATTTTCTTTAATGTGGTTGTATTTTTTTAAAGAAAGATATATAACTTAGGACTTTTGCTCTCTTTTCCTCCTCTTATTTTTCTCTTTCTCTCTTTATCAGAAAGTTGTGTACAAGACATAATGAAAACACTTCTTTTCATTTAAGTTCTAACCCCCAAACTGGTTACCTTCATAAACAACTATATAGAATCATTGCATTTTGCAGACTTAAGGATGGATATTAAAAGACCCTATGGGACAAGCTAAAACTTGGGTCCTAGAAGGCCAAGTACTTACTTAGAGTTGCACATATCACTACTGGAACTCAGATGGGCATTCAAAGGTTAGTTTGTTGCACTTTTAGCTTTCAGTATAAAGAAAGAAGGGTGATGTTTCATACAATAGAATTAAGCTAAGTTGACCTATAATTAAAAATCAAAGTCATACAACCCAGACTATCTACTCTGCTTAACATTTATGACTATCACAAGTGTATCTCATAAATTACATTTATTTCTTTGGCCCCAGAAATCAATTTAGTAAATAGAAGCACCATTTATATACAGAATCCCACTTTTACATTTATCTCAGCACTAAGTGTGAAGGACAGGGTTGAATATAGCTAAAGGGCATACATTGAGGGAAACAGATTACATCTATTACATATCTTATTTTAATATCAACAATAATCTTTCATTTTTCAAGCATATTGCATATAAAGTGGGCATTATGAACTCCCTGCACCACAAGCAAACAACAGAAGCTTATCATATGGCAAGTGATTAATGCTCCCACCTCCAAGTTACCTTGGGCACAGCCAGGATGCATCTCAAAGATGTGTTAAATATCTATCAACACCTTCTGCGGTGATTGCTATAAAAAGAAGATAATGAGGAAGTCCCCAAGCTTGTCTTTCTTTGGGGTTAGATTCGCAGTGGGGGGGAAAAGGGTTGGATTCACAGGGAAAAAAATAATTAGCAAGAATTTTTGATAAATTAGGTAACTTTTAACACTTGTAAATTAATTAATTCATTTTTTTCTTCATTCATAGAAAAAATATTTGTAAGAAAAAAATCTGTACTATGTTAGGTAGTTTTCTTGGTTGTAGACACAGGGCAGGAATCAGAAAAAGCTCGGTGTTTTAAAGGAGATTATTTTCAGCCGGGCTCGGTGGCTCAGTCTGTAATCCCGCGCCTTTGGGAGGCTGAGGTGAGTGGATTGCCTGACCCCGCGGGTTCAAGACGTGTCTGGGCAGCGAGACCTCATCTCTACAATAAATCAAAAAATCAGCCGGGCGTGGTAGCGCATGCCTGTATTTCCGGCTACTAGGAAGGCTGAGGCGGAAGGATCGCCGGAGCCCAGCAGGTCGAGGCTGCGGTGGCCGAAAGCGGCCACTGCACTCCAGTCTGGGCGACAGAGTGAGACTCCAACTAAAAAAAAAAAGATTACTTTCTTTTTGGAGAAGTTTGGATAAGTGAATTTAAACGTTAGCTGGTGATACCCACCACAGAGGTGAGTAACATAAAGGGAACTAGTGAAGAATTTATGGGAAAAAAGTAACGTGGTTCTGAGACTCTATATTAGTCACTTACATAGAAAAGTAGTGAGTCTCAGGAAATTCTGTCTGGCAAGAAAGTATTTCTGCAGAGCAGTGAAGGAACTGAGGAGCTGAGCCATGCAGATGTCTAGAGGGCAACATTTCTAGGCAGAGGTAATAACAGATGATCCTAACAGAGGAGAGTAGTTAGCTTTGCGCATGTTCAAAAGTCAGCAAGTGGACAGCCTGGCTGAAGAATAGTGAGTGTGTGTGGATGTGGGAGGAGAAGAAGCATAAAAGAAAGTGAGGGAAGTGATATTATTTAGGGCCTTGTAAGTGGAGATTAAAAACACATTACTATTTCCATTACCATGGAGAAAAACAAAACTTGCCAAAGTAGTATGATTTATCGAAAATACAAATGTGTAATCTTTACTATAGGGAACTTCACAGAGCAACATCATCATTATCATATCATTTTTTAAAACATTATAGCTAGCAGCGATTATTTACTAATTTAATTTTATAAAAATACATTCTTAAATCTAACTTCCTTATTTTAAATCACATGCTATCTGGCTGGCCTTTATTAATTATTTAAACTCTGTACCTCAGCTTTAAAATCTGTCCCATGAGCATAAATGCAAACGTACGAACATATATACCAAACTAAACAATAGTAATCAAATCCAAAATAATATATTTTAAAAATTAGGTTTATTCAAGAAATGCAAGGCTAGCTAATATTCAAAAGTCAATTTATGTGATTTACCATATTGTCAGAAAAATAAGAAAACTCATAGAATTATTTCCATATTCTCAGAAAAGGCAATCAATGCTTAATATAAAAAGAGAAACTTAGCAAACAAGAAATAGAAAATAGAAAGACAGGAGTTTTCTTAGCCTAATGAATAATCTACAAAAAAAATTCTCAGCTAACATTACGGATGATACAAGATTGTCCATCACTTTATGCCTAACCCTGAATTGTACCCCACATCTTTAATAAAGAACTTTTAAAAAGAGTGTCCATAATTTTATATTTATTCAACATTGTGCTGGATGTTCTAGGCAATACCCAAAGAGAATTTAAAAATTAAACATTCTAAGAATTGGAAAGAAAGAAATTATAGGAACACTATTTTCATGTGACATAATTGAACACACAGTAAATCCAATAGATTCAATTGGTGTTTAAGTGTAGAAAATTATAAGATGAAAGATACAATATATATAAATATATATATAAAGTTTCTACCAAAACAATTCAAATACAATTCTTAAAAAAGATACCATCTACTGTAGTATTAAAAACATCAGATACCTAAAACTAGATCTAACAATTGTGCATAACAGAAAAATACAAAACTCTATTGATAAAAATTAGAGAGCGCTTAAATAAATAGAAAGATATATCTTACTCATAGATATTAAGACTCAATACTGGTAAAATGATTCTCTGCAGGCTGTCTTATAAATTCAATGCACTCTAATCAAAATCTCAACAGAAATTTTTGGAGCAATTGAGAAGCAAATTCTAAAACACATAATTTTAAAAAGGCCAAAATCATGAAGAAAAAAAATTTGGTGGACCTGCACTGCTAAACATCAAGTCTTATTATTAAAGTACAAAAATTGTTTTCTAATGCCGGGCTCGGTGGCTCAGCCTATAATCCCGTGACTTTGGGAGGCTGAGGTGAGTGGATTGCCTGAGTCCGCGGGTTCGAGACCCGCCTGGGCAGCGAGACCTCATCTCTACACTAAATCAAAACATCAACCGGGCGTGGTAGCCCATGCCTGTAATTCCGGCTACTTGGAAGGCTGAGGCGGAAGGATCGCCGGAGCCCAGCATGTCGAGGCTGCGGTGGCCGGAAGCGGCCACTGCACTCCAGTCTGGGTGACAGAGTGAGACTCCAACTCAAAAAAAATTGTTTTCTATTCCAAGCTCTGTACAAGCACAGTTTCACCACAAAGGTGCCAGAGCAAAACAATGGAGGAAAGGACGTGCTTTTAAAAAAAATAATGCTGAATGAAGTAGGAATCAATATAGAAAAAGCACACATTTCGGTGACTATCTTAATCCACATATAAAAGTCCACTCCAGATAGATTGTAGACCTAAATATGAGCAGACAGCCATTCTTCTATAAGATAAAATAGAAAAAACAAACTTCATAATTATAAAATAGTCTTTGGAAGGCAAAATAAAGCAAGAGTTACATGTTTTATACTCTGAAGCCTGTTTGGGGCACCAGGCACTGGGGCAGCTCATATATATCCTTAATAATCACCTGGTTTGGCATAAAACAGAAATCAGTCCTTCAGCTTCCTCTGCTCCCACCAGGTCTCCTCTGTCAGTTTCTTAGAGGTATGAACTAAGTATGTGAGCAGCTCCATAGCAAATACAGCAGAAAAGTCCAGATGAAATCTTGTGAAACTGCCTCTGCCTACCGAAATAATAATCACAAAGCAAACAATCTATTATTGGAGGGATTTCAGGAATAAGTGCCACCGATAAGCCTTTAAAAGATGCGGTATAGTGATCCCACCATATCCCCATTCAACTCACCTATTATTTGGCCTGTGCAAAAGACAGATGGAACTTTGAAAATGACAGTGCATTATTGTAAACTTAATCAGGTGGTGAAATCCAATTGCAGCTGCTGGTCCAGATGTATGTGTCATTATTGGAACAAATCAACACATCCCTTGGCATCTACAATCTGACAACCTTTCTCTCTCTCTCTCTCTATCTCTCTCTCTCTCTATAGATAGATAGATAGATAGATAGATAGATAGATAGATAGATAGATAGATAGATAGATAGATATGTCTCCATCTCAGTAAAGGCTTTTGGAAACAATTCGCTTTACTCTAATAGGTCAGTAATACAGGACCATATTGCACTTCCAGTCCTATGCCATAATCTAGTCATTTAGTCTACAGAGAACTCTATGGAATCTTCATTCCACAAGGCATTATTGCATTGGTAGTCTACTGTATTTATGATATGTCAACTAGCTCAAATGAGCAACTATTTTAGACAACTTGATAGAATATGTGCTTGAGATTAACAAAAGTCCTATAAAAATTCAGGAACCTGTTACCTCAGTGAAATTCCTAGGAATACAGTGATCTCAAGCATGTTGAGATGTTCTTTCCAAATAAAAGACTAGTTGCATTATCTGCTTCCTTTTATCACTAAAAATAAAAATAAAAAATAAAAATAAAAGATCCCTAGTGTACTGCTTTATATTTTACAGAACCATAAACCTCTTTGGGGGTGCTAGTCTGACCAACTCATTGAGTCCCCTGATAATCTGCCAATTTTAAGGGGGTCCCAGAATAAAATAATTCTCCAGCTGCCTTACAAATTGGACCATATTACCCCATATATTTTCATGATACTCAACATGACTGTGGCAGATAGGAATACTTTATATAGATTTTTGGGAAGTCCCTGTAAGAGGCTTACAGTTCAAATATGAAAATTTTTTAATCAAAGTTATGCCTTCCTCAGCAAACAACTATTATATAGTTTTGAGAAAGAGTTTCAGTCTTACTAGTGGTCCGTATTGAGAGTAAACTTTTTATCATAAGCTACCAAATCAACACATCATCTGACCATCAAAACAAAAAGTTGGGCAGCACTTCATATTCAAATAGAATGTAGGAGACTGAGCTCAATTATATCCTAAAGGCAAATATAAGTTTCATGAGAAAATTGCCCACAGGACCGCAGGCCGTATTCTTGATGCAAACCCTCTTTTGTCTCAGCCTGTCCTCATGGCCACATGAAGAATTCCTTATAACCATTTGACTGACCAAAAATGGTCTTATTTAGAGATAACAGCACTTGTACAGGAGCATTCTGGGTGGCCTTGAGGAACAGTACTGAAAGAAAATTATCCAGTAGACAAAACTTTGAGCAGTGTATCTAGACTAAATGACCCATTCTGCGGAGATGAGTCAGATATTTCTGTACTTGTCACAAACAAGGCTCATGAACAAACTGATATGTCTTAGGGAAGAGTTTAAACTTAGGCTCAGAATCATAAACTACCACTCATCAAGGTCAATAAGACTAAAACCATAGCTAAATGTCCTGCCTGTCATCAGCAGAGGCCAACACTGAACCCCAGTTTTGCATAATTCCCCAAGTAGAACTTGATACAGTTTGATGACATTAGCCCATGTCACAAGGAAAGGAGCAGTACTTTATTCTCGCTGGAAGAAGCATTTACTCAGAATATGGATTTACCTTCTTTGCTCATAATGCTTCTGCCAAAAAAACTTATTCAAATTTTATAGAACACTTAATCCACTATCATGATATTCCACACAGCTCTGCTTCTGACCAAGGGACACAGTCTTATATTTATGCAATTCACAGGTCTTCAGGATGATGTTCCGCATCATCCTGAAGCAGTTGTATTGGTAGAATGGTAGAACAGCTTTTTGAAGGCATCAATCTTAAAGTAAGAACACTTCATGGGGCTGAAATAATGTTCCCCAGGTTGCTGCATATGCTCCTAATGAGCAATCTATATATAGTGCTGTTTCTCCATAGCTCAAATTCATGAGTCCAGGAATCAGCAAGTAGAAATGATGGGAAGAACTCTTCTCACTGTTAGTTCTGGTGTTCCTCAGGCAAAAAATTTTGCTTCTGTCAATAGAACTTTGGAATCTGGTGGTCTCTAGATCAGATACCACTGTTCCATATCTGTACAATTCAACATGATAGCTGCTAGATACATGTGGTTATCAAACTCTTAAAAGAGGGTTACTGTAACTGAGATAATGAATGCAAAAGTTTGTTTTATTTTAAATAATTTAACTTATATAAATACCCACATATGAGTAGTGACTATAATATTAGACTAACATTTATTTTAATATCAAGAGTTCCCAAACGATTACTACTTCCACTAGGAGACAGTGAGGACTCCATCAAACTGAAAGTTCAAATTATGCCAGGCTCATCTCTACAATAAATCAAAAACTCAGGCGGGCGTGGTAGCACATGCCTGTAGTTCCGACTACTCGGAAGGCTGAGGCGGAAGGATCACCACAGCCCAGCAGGTCAGGCTACGGTGGCCGGCAGCGGCCACTGCACTCCAGTCTGGGTGACAGAGTGAGACTCCAACTCAAAATAAAAAAAAGTTCACATTGATAGCAGGCCATTTTAGACTTCTATGACATTGATTCAACAGTTGCTATACTGCCTGGTTTAATTACTCTTGCTTATAAAGGGGGAATTGGATTGCTACTATCCAGTGGGCATAAGAAAGTATGTCTCTACATTTTAAAAAAAATAACTGGGCATGGTAGTGCGCATCTGTAATTCCGGCTACTTGGAAGACTGAGGCAGAAGAATTCCGGAGCCCAGCAAGTTGATGCTGGGGTGGTCATGAGTGTGCCACTGCATTCCAGCCTGGGCGACAGAGTGAGACTCCAACTCAAATATAAAATATTTTAGGGTGCCTCAATACTTCTATTTCTTGTTATTAAAAATGAATGGAAAATTATAAACCATCACAGACAGGGCTGCGAATTACCCAGACTCTTCAGAAATATCCATCTGAGTCACCATACCATGCAAGGAATTATAGCCAGCTGAGTTCTGGATGAGGAAAAGATAATTATAAAATTGAAATTGAGAAAATCGGATTTCTCTATGCAGAAGAATAAAAGTGGACCCTTATCTCACACCATATACAAATATCAGCTAAAATCAATTAAAGGCTTAAGGGTAAGAACAGAAATTGAAACTACTAAACGACAAAATAGAGGAAAAACTATAAAACATTAGTCTAGGCAATGATTTTTTTTGGATTTGACCCCAAAAGCTCAGGCAACAAAAGCAAAAATAAACAAATGGGATTATATCAAGCTTAAAAGCTTGTGCACAGCAAGAGAAACAACTAGCAGCATTCAGAGGCAACTCATGGAATGAGAGAAAATATTTGCAAGCTGTACATTGGATAAAGGGTTAATATCCAGAATATATAAAGAGATCAAACAACTAAATATAAAGGAAAAAATTAAAAATGGGCAAAAGACATAAACAGATATTTTTAAAAGAAAACATAAATGGTCAGTAGATATATGAAAAAGTTCAACATCAGTAATAATTTGGAAAATGCAAATTAAAAACCACAATGAGACATCATCTTACACCTGTCATAATGGTTATTATCCAAAAACTGAAGGATAACAAGAGTTAGCAAGAATGTAGAACAAAGGGTCCTCTCATACACTGGGAGTAGGAAGGTAAATTAGTACAGCCGTTATAAAAAACTATTATGGAGACTCCATAATACTAAAACCAGAACCACCATATGATCCAGCAATCCCACCTCTGGGTATTTACCAAAAGATTTCAAATATGCTTGTTGAAAAGATGCCTGCACATCCATGTTCACTGCAAGACTGTTTACAAATAGTCAAGTTATGGAATCAACCCATGTGTTCAGCAACTGATGAATGAATTAAGAAAAGTGGTACGTATTCACAATGGAATACTATTCAGTCTTAAATAAGATTCTCTGTCACTTGCAATAACAAGGATGAAATTGGAGAACATTATGCTAAGTATATATGCCAGACAAAGAAAGACAAATGAATATTGCAGGTTCTCACTATGTAGAATGTAGTAATGGAGGCTGTGGGCTGAGGGGAATAGGATGATTATGGTCAATAGATACACAATCTCAGTTAGACAGGAGAAATATGAATGTGTGTGTGTGTGTGTTTAGTTCTATTAAACAGCATGATGAATACAGTACTGCGCATTTCAAAACTGCTAAATCTCTAATGTTAATGGGTTATGGGTTGATTCCATAACTTGACTATTGTAAGTAGTCCCAAGATGTTAATTATTTGAGGTAATGAATGTTAACTAACGATTTAATTATTCCACATTGTGTTCATAAATCATAACATCACTTTGTATCCAGTGAACTTTCAATTTACAATAAAAGGCTCCATTTAAATGATATCAGCTACAAGTAGGTGGCTAGTAGTAGAAATGAGGACTATAGTAGTTATGAATATCTCTTCTTTATTTTGGTGTGACTCTATTTGTACCTATATTGACCAACTTTTTTTTTTTCTTTCTTTCTCCCATCATCTAACATCATACATATTTATAGAAAGTGGATCTCAGCTAAGGGAGTAAATAACACAATCCAAAAAATAAGTTAAGATATTTTATGTTCTCTTTTAAAAAGAGGGACAGCATATTTGGGATTATAAGAGGGAAAAGTATATTGTGTTAAACCAAAAAAAAACTTTTGCTTCTTTTTAAAAAGAAGTTAAGGATAGTTGAAAGAGGTATATATGTCCATCAAGGTGACAAGGGACAGGATAGTATGTCTTTGTCTTTCATCTGCTCAGCTAAGCTGGAACTACATTTCACGGAAGTTCTTTCTCCATTTGATTCTTTGTTAGCACTGACTAGAAAACACATTCTATGTGAAATTTGGGAGTTGGCTCACCACTTACTCATCACCTATCACTTGCTCTCTGCCTTCAGTTTCTCCAAGTTTTGAGCCAAATGCATGTGCGCCTCCATAGCAAAGAATGCCAGCTTCTTCTGCAGAAGGCCCACAGCATCAAGATAGGTGGCAGTTGGATATTTTCTCGAGGGTTTCAGTTTTTTCTCAAAGGTTTTAGTTTTACCCCATGAGTTTCAGTTTATTATTACTTTCTTCTAAAATCAAATTTTCTTCTCAGGTACTGGTCTGTGGCTGACCTAGCATGATTTGAGTTTCAATACTAGACATAATGACGGCATCTTCAATAGGTCAGTTTCCACAATTGAGTAACGTCTAACTACTGGTATAAATCCCTTATTATAAAATATTTATAATGGTTCAATGTCTCTGATGAAATCTCAACTCTAGAAAATTTTTGTCAGTACCTACTAAAGCTAAACATAAGCACACTCTGTATTATAAATCAGCACTTATATTCCTAAATATTCACCTGCAGAAACACGTACCTATTTGCACAACAAACATCTGCTTTATGCAACAGCAAAACAAATTTCAGGGCATAACATTGAGAAAAAGAAGCCTAGCGCAAAAGAATGCATACTTGTATGAATTTCACTAATCAATTATAGTAAAATTTAGAAAAGTGGCTGCCTTTGGGAAGAAGTAATGACTAGAGTCAGCACAAGATTGTGTCCTGGAAAATGATAGTTATATTCAGTGGAAGTATGTAGGTGAATTCACTTAGTGAAATGTATTTAATAAGTGTAAATAAAGATTTGTACATTCTACTATTTGCATATTATACTTGTACAAAATGATAAAAATTGAAATCCACCTATCTCATAATCTGTGACAATTAAATGACATGATTCATGCTTAGCATAAGAATTTAATAAATATTATGTAGCATTATTTTATTCTTACAAAAACCAGTAAATAGAATTGAAAAGAAACATATTCAGTAGGCAACATTACCATTGAGAATAATAATGATTTTGCAGCAGGGAAAAAGTTGGACCTAAGTCCGTAACATTAAAGGTACAGTGTCCACTGTTTTTATACTATCACAATCTCACTTTCTTATTTGAATGTGCATTTTATAACAAACACAGGAACAAAACAACTGAAGATTTATGAAGGATGCATCTCTGCCTGATCTCCTTCCTTTGTTCTTGGCCACAGCTCTCTCTACATTTTCTTCACAGAACTTTGTAAAATATTGTATTGATATATGTATTGTCCGACTTGTCCTATGAGTACCTAAACTCCATGAGGACAAGTATCTTCTCTATCCCCTGACCTCAGTATTATGGATAATGGTTGGCACACAGTAGGTTCTCAATAAGTATGTGTTAAGTAAAGTGATACAAAGACTATGAATATCTATGAATGGAACATGAAGACTTGGCAACTATGGCCTGTGCACCAGTTATCTTGATACAGGTGGCATTCCTGCTTGACCTCTGCCCTAGTTCCTTTCTTGTAGAAAGTCTGCCTGTCATAGTTAAGTTTTAGCACTGCAGAGTTCTAAGGGTGATAGTTTCAAGGTAGACAAGTTTTGAATACTTGACATTTCTGATATGGTTACCCTTGCACTTCTTTTAATGAAATGACAACACCACAAATCCTTTCCAAAATGAAGTGAAAAATAAAGGTGAATAAATAAATAACTAATGAAGGGACCACGACCAACTAATTACAATCACAATATTAGAAAGTCCATGATAATAAGAAGTGTGTGTCACTCTGCTTTGAATTTATTCAGAATTTGGAAAATGGTGACAGGAAATCCTTGTGTCATCAAAATTTTTTCTCTAATAATCAATGAGCTATAATCACTATAAATAATTTAAATTATATCAAGCAAGAACAAAGATTTAGCTGAGTTCTGCCAACAAGGCTTGGGGTACTTAGGCATCTCCATAGCAGATGGAAAACGTCAAAGCATATAAACATTCAAAATTGTAAGACATGACTTTCAGATGACAGGAACTAGAAGAATTCATGCAAATCAACACACCTTATTTAAAGAGAGTGCTTGACAGGCAAGAGAGGAGAACATTTTGAAGCTTCGCCTGTGGAGATCTCAGGTTTTAATTATCAAATGTCATCATTTCCTAAATGGAAATTTTTCTACAGATAACCATCTTAAAAATCCATTTAAAAATAGTTTTTTGTTCTACTGATCTTGGTGCTAATGCTATGTCAGATTATGCTTTCTTCATCATTCATAACTTCACTTCCATGGTATCCATGATATGCAATGACAGAATAAAGTGATTTAAGAAAAATCTCCCTAATAGATTTGACCAATTTAATTTTAAGCTAATCTGTTTGGGGTGCGTTTTGATTGCCATAAGTTTGTAGTTATAAGAATTTTTAACATTATGTTGGCGGTGTTTTCAGAATTTTTTTTTATAGGAGAAGCTGAAATATATTTGGAATTAGGGGATCAGGGTGTAGGACAAAGTATTTGTTTAGCAAAAATACTAGTTTTACTTAGTCTGTTCACCCATTTGGTGCTGCTTGGTGAGAAATGTTGATAGGGCTTTAGGGGAAGTGGCAACCCAACCACCACTACTAGCAAATGAGATTTTCACTGAAAATGTGGTCAGCAAGATAACTGACATACACACAGCACTTCCTTATTCAAGAAAATACTTTCATATACATGATTTAATTTGTTCCCAAAGTTCAGCTAGGGAGGAAGATAAGGATATATTTATTGGTCTCTTTTACAATGGAAGAAATTGAGAGTCAGAGAGGTTGAGAGACTCATTAAAGTTTACATTCACAACTCAAGCAAGATCCAAGAACCAGAACCTTTCAACTTCAAACTTCTCTTTTCCACGCATCATATTCAGGGAAGAATCAAATTCATCATTTAAAAATGGTATAATGTTTTAAAAGAAACTACATTGTTATTCACAATTTCATTTCAATGTGCACCTTCTGTACTTCTATATGTTAGGACCAGGTGACTCCATGGAAAATGAGAGACTTAATCCCTATTCTCTATTCAAGTGGACAGAAGATTAGTACTGCCATTGCTGTAAAAAGTGATATGATGTGGTTGCCAAAGGAAATAGTATGTCTCAACCCAGACCTCAAATCTAAATAGGAGCTAGCCAGGAAAAAGGGCAGGATGTTCTAGGGACAGAGAATAGCATGTACAAAGGCACAGAGACAAGAGAGCATGACACAATCAAGTAAGTGAAATAAATTCAGTTTGATCTAAGCGTACTGAAATGCTGGGGAATCATGACAGATGTGACTAATAGAGCAAGCTGGGGACAGATCACAGAAGACCTTATAAATTATTTTTAAAATTTATACTTAAGAGCAACAGGGAGCTTTTAAGGAGGTTTAAATTTCATGTTCAGTGACAACATAATTTTAAAGTTTATTTATAATCCTAAATATAAGGGAAGATATCTTTTGGGGTGTGTTGTAGCTTATCTGGAAAGCTGCCAAAGAGTAAAACTGCAAATGACCAGATGGACCTTAGAAAGAAGAAGATTTCTGTTCTAAACTGATGTAAATTTTATTCTCGAGTTAATATAAATGCATAAAACATAATTGGGCCAAAAGAGAATTAATAATATAACCAATCTACATGTGTCTAAAATATTGTTGACCTATTCCAACTTAGAATAGAATTTGTTTTTTATTCTACTTGGTTTTACAGACTAAATGGTCTTAGTTATTGGAAATAACTTTAAATAATCCCCCAACCTGGGGAAGATTCCCCCAGGCAATTAGATGAAGTATTTGCATGCCAAACTGCAAGGTTCAGCATATGGTCCCTAATATTTGCATAAATAAAATCTTAAAGAAAGCATTTTAAGTGAGGTGACTTTTATATTTGTCTTTCATCCACAACACCTTAATGGTGTTTCTTTCATAAAGAGGTCTCTTCCTGCAGTAATATTTTGTTTATGCTATTTTTTCCTACACAAAATATATGTTTGGTGTTGAAAAGAGAAATGAGCAAAAAGAAAAAGAGATAAATCTCTCATACTAGGCAAATATTTTATTTTTGATTGCTTTACAAATACAAACTTGTATCCCATATATTTATTTTTCATAATTTAAAAAATATTTTCCCATTTTTAAAAATTGTTTTTCCATCCAATTGCATCTCATTAACCTTTTAAATATGATTATTAATCTATTTTGAATGTTATACTACATCTTATGAAAAAACTTTTTTAATCAATTCTATATTGCTAGACATTTAGGATTCTTTTATTCTTTGAATTATAAACAACACTGTAATTTATGGTTTATTTTTAAATAACCTCTAGTAACATAGTAAAAGTAAAAATATGCTAACACCCAAATATATTTATCAGCCCCAAACCTATTCCACATTAGTATGATCAAAGCAAAGATGTATCTTTTGGTTGTCATTAGCCTCAACAGAGAGATTACTATTAGATATTTATTATTTTAAGAAATTATACGTATCCATCTTCCAAAGTCATTGAAGAACAGGAGAAAACTCTATCATTCTGTGTGAATTTCTATCGCTGTGATAAACAATGCAAGCAAAGTAACCTCTGACATCGCTTACGGAGCTACATAGGTAGTCTGAAGAAATAATTCTCTTTTTAAATATAGTCACTTAGTTCCCAGCATAGAACATCGTGAGCTTCAGGGTAGATAAGAATTCTTCCAAAAAGACTAGCCTGAAACCACAGCTTGAAGATTGATTCAGCAGTCTGAATTTGATCTAACTGGATGTTTAATTCTTGGCTGGAGTCTGGGCTAACTTCTCTCAGTAAACTCAGCCAATGGGCACAGTGACACACATCTGCAAGCCACTGTGGTTATCTAGAAATACTGGTTTTTCACCTGTAAAGTTAAAGTCTTAAGCCTTAATGACCTTGACCAAATTTAGTGCCCAGGTTCACTATCTGGTTTCTAAAATCAGAACACCTGCATTTGAACCAGAACTCTACTTCTTACTATTTGTTTGAATTTTTTAGCATATTCTCTGAGCCTCACTTTCCACAGAAGACTATGAGCACTTGTTGGGAGACTTAAATAAAATAATCCACAAAAAACCTTTAGTTCAGTATCTGGTTCACAGAGCATATCTGGTAAATGTGAGGTATTGATTTCTCAAATTTATAAACCTCAGTAGGATAGAGGAATAAATGCTAACTCCTTATTGAGTTTACTATGCATTTATCTCACTTGTTACCAAGTTCAAAAAGGAGCAAAGACAAGATCTTAGAACAGTCTAGTATATCAAACCTTATTTAAAAGTGGAGGAGAACATGGAAAAGATAAAAGGAGGAGCAGGAGGGGAGAATGGGAAGAGGAGGGAGAGAAAGTACATTCTAGAACTTAAAACTTCATTTAGATACAGCATTAAAACTCAGCCTAAGAAAAAATAAATTAAAGCTATTGAAATAATGTTGTTGAGAGAAGAAATGTCTAATATCCTAAGAGACATCGCAACATATAAAATTATTTTCTTTCAATAGAAAACAAAAGATTAACTTGAAGGTGATATTTGGTAACTTAACATTTCTAGGTCTTAGTCTTGTCATTTGAAAAGTGAGGAATTTAAGCAATGATATTTAAAAACAGAATTATCCATAATACCTATGTTTTTATGAAATACTATTAAATATACTCCAATAAAAGTAAACAATTGGAACTCCTTTAGGAAATTCTTCACTCTAAAGAGGTTTATTTTTAAAAAGATAAGAATAAGTATTTTTTTTTCTGCTTATATAAAGATTACTAAAGCTAAGAGAAGCACTAACTTAAAAATATTTTCAAGGAGAAAAATGGCAAAGTGTTACAGGAAATGAGAAAATTTGATGGAATTTTGTATCTGAAAACAAGTTATGTACATAAAAATCAATCTATTGTAATTTATTCTAAATGTGTTTATTGCCCATTTATTATAAATGCATTATTACTGCATATAAATGTATTTGGGAAGTGAAAAAATGATGGTAGTTCAGATATAATTAAGAATTCTAAACTAATAAATATCAAGTCATTCACAATTTTCACTGTAATAATTAGAACTGGGATGGAATGGCACATTTTTGTGTATGTGAAAAAACTGCTCTTCTCTAAATGTAAAGTATATGTTAAAAAGTAAAATCACATATAGTCCCACCTTCCACGGATAATCACTAGCAATGGTTTGTACATATCCTGCCCAAGCTACTCACTAACTCTCTCTCTATTTTTCTCCAATATATTTTTTGAGCTATAAATTGCTGTTTTATTTCTCATGCAATTTTTCAAATACAAGTAGATGATTACCTTAAGGTAAGATGAACATTGGAAACAAGAAATTGAGGATTTTTCAGAAAACCCAGTGGTGAGAAAGCATCTCGGTATCAAGACATACTAGAATCAGGAAGAAGAAGAGATCCCCCCCAAAATCACTGCTTTCCATTATTCTCTTTTCTCTTTGGAGCTGTTTAGCCCCATTTTTGCTTCTTTTTATACAATCGTTTTTACTTCTCTCACTGCTTTGAATATCTCACAGTTCTGGAAATTAAACATTGTGTTCTTGTAATCATCCCAGATAAACTAACACCTCTTAACTCCAATTCCAAATTCTCAGAAGGGACATTGTGATTGGCTCAATGTATATTAGGAGTTAAGAAGAACATGTCATAGTTCTCAAGAAAAGAGGCATATGGACTTGGTAGACTCCACCACATTAGTCTACTGTGCTGTGAATATTTTCTGTGTAAATAAATAAAAATCTATACCATTATTTTATTGATTTTTTAAATTAGCCTTTTTGTGGCTAACTGACAAAAATAAATGACATGTATTTAAGATATACAACTTTTTAATAGTTGTGTTTTGTATTTCACAGAACTGGCTTCTCTCTCTCTCTCTCTCTCTCTCTCTCTCTCTCTCTCTCTCTAAAGCCATAATTTCACTCTTGCCCAGACTGGAGTGCAATGGGATGATCTGCTCACTGCAGCCTCTAATCCCTGGGCCAAAGCTATCTTTGAACTCCTGGGCTGAAATTATCTCTCATCTTCAACCTTCCAAGTAGCTGAGACTACAGGCATGCTGTCACTATTGGCTAATTAAAAAGGTAGAGAGGGAGGTATCACTATGTTGCCCAGACTGGCTCGAACCCCTGGTCTCAAGTGATTCTCCCACCTAGGCTTCCTAAAATGCTAAGATTGCAGGCATGGGCCACTTCATCCAGTAGGTAATACATTTTGGAATGATCTTTTATAGGTGAATGTATAAACCATAAACTGTTTCTAATATATCTTATTAAAATCAATGTTGTAAGAAAATTCATGTACATAAAGACTTCTGTTTCTATTTCATTTTATCCCCTTATTGAGTTATAACTGACATAAAATTGTATAAGCTTTATGTGTACAAGGTAATGCTTTGTTATTCCTAAATCATGTGACATGATGACCACAGTCAAGTTAGTTAACACATCTGTGACCTCACCTTGTTACCCTTTTGTGGGGTTGGAGATATGAGAACATCTAAGATCTACCCTCTGAGCAAATTTCAAGTGTATAGTACAGCATTAAGTATAGTCACCATTCTGTACGTTGGATCCCCAGAACGTATTCATCTCATAACTAAAACATTGTGCCTTTGACCAGCTTCTCCTATTCTCCTCCAGCCCCCTGGGCTTCTGGCATTCTACTCTCTGTTTCTATGAATTCAATATTTAGAGTTCACATATGAGATCATATAATGATTTTCTTTCTCTGACTTATTTTACTTAACATGAAACCCCCAAATTTCATCTGTACTTTTTTACAAATGGCAGAATTTCCTTCTTTGGTATGGCTGAATAATATTCCATTTATGCATGCATATTCATACATATATGCACAGAAAATAGGGTGGTTATATACATATTATTAAGTCAAGATGAGGTCATATTCCATCAGGGTAAACCCCAGTCCAATATGATTGATGTTCTTATAAAAAGGGGTATTTGAATGTAAGTATGCACATAGGAAGAATGTCATATGGAGATGAAAGTAGAGACTGAGGTGACGCTTCTTCAAACCAAGTACCATCAAGATTGCCAGTGATTTACCAGAAGCTAAGGTAGAGGCTTTTATTAGTTTCTTCCTCTCAATCCCCAGAAGAAACCCTACTGATACCATGATCTCAGACTTTCAGCCTCCAGGACTATGATAATTTTTTTTTTTTTTACTTTAACCACCCTGTTTTTTTATTTTGTTATAGCAACCCTGGCAAAATAATGCAAGTTTCTTTCATGTTGGTGCATTCATCCACAGTTTCTTTTTATTACTGAGTTTTGTTCCATTGTATAGATGAACTACAGATGGTTCATTCATTTACCAGCTGAAGGGCATTTTGGTTCAGTTTGGAGTGATTACAAATATAGATGTAATAAACATTTGAATATAGATTTTTTATATAAACATAATTGTTTACTTCCTTTGAATAACTAGGAGTAAGATTTCTGCAGCATATGATAATTACATGCTTATGAATATAAGAAATTACCAAAATATTTACTAAATAAGCTTCTCATTTTGCATTCCTTCCAGCAGTATATGAGTTTTTTATTTACTCTGCATCTTTGCCAGAATTTGGCATTATCATTTTTTTGTTTGTTTTCTGTGATCAATATATATGCAGAAGGGTATTTCCTTTTCCTTGTATTTTGCTTTTCTGTAATTGTTAATGAGTTGTACATCTTTCCACATGCTTATTTGCATTCCTGTATTTTTTTTTAGTGAAGAGTTTATTTAGACCTCTTGTGAATTTCTATATTTAGTTGTTTGCTTTCTAATTGTTGAGTTTTGAAAGCTTTTTATATTTTCTGAATATAAATCATCTATCAGATTTTAATTGTAAATATTTTCTCACGGCTTGTGGTATGTCTTTTCATTTTCTTAACAGTGCCATCCAAATAACAGAAGATTGCCATTCTTAATTTAATTAAGTTCAGTTTATCAATTATTTTATGGATCATGCTTTTGGTTTTAAATCTAAGAAATTTTTGCCTAATTTAAGATCACAAAGATTTTTCTCTTGTGTTTGCTTGTGGAAGTTTTAGAATTTTCTGCTTTATATTTTAGAATATAATTCATTTGGAGTCAATTTTTATGCGATGAAAGATATGAATTTTTGTTTCTAAAAAATGTTTAGCTTGGGATTTTGTTTGCATATAGATGTCCAACTGTTTCAGCACTACTTCTTGATTTGCTAAAGTTTTCTTTTAAAGTCTTTATCTGATTATGATAGCAGGTCTCATAATGCTGGCCTCATAAAATAAGTTTGAAGTGTTCCCTCTTTTTTAACTTTGGGAAGGGTTCGTGTAAAATTGGCAGTTTTTCTTCCTAATTGGTTGGGAAAATTCACCAGTAAAGCTATATGTATCTTTTCTTTGTGAGAAGGCTTGGAATTTGAATTTGAATTTGAATTTGAAACAAACTTAGTTTCTTTAATAGCTATGGAGTGTTCATGTTTCTATATCTATCTATGTCTACATCTATGTCTTCCTGTATCTGTCTTTCTCTTCTTGTTGAGTTTTAGTAGTTTGTGGTGTTCAAAGAATTTGTCTATTTCAGCTAAGTTGTACAATTCATTGACATAGATTTGTTTGTAGTGTCTTCTTACCATCCTTTTCCCACCTGTGTAAGTTCTGGAGAGATTGCTACTCTGTCACTCTTGATATTGGCAATTTGTGTCTTATCATTTTCTGACTGAAGATTTATACATTTTATTGATTATCTTAGAGAGCCAGCTTTTGTGGTATTGTTTTTCCCTATTGTTATTTTCTGTTGTTATTGTGTTTCTCCATTGTCATTCTGTTTTATATTTCATTAGCTTCTGCTTCTGTGTTTGCTATTTCTTTGGTTGTGCTTATTTTAGGCTTAATCTGTTCTTAATTTTCAGATTATAAAGATGCTACAGATTTTCTGGGTTTTTATATCGCCTTTCATTTTTTAAATGCTTTGGCTATGTAACACTGTTTTTCTATTTTCAAAATACTTTCTAATATTCCTTCTGATTTTTTTAAACTTTGCTGTAAGTTATATAGTTTTTAAACTTTGGAGAGTTTTAAAAGACTTATTTCCATGATTGATTGCTAATTTTATTCCATTACAATCAGAAAATATATTTTGTATAATTTGAATATGGTAGTCCTCTCTCAGTCATAGCTTTGTTTCCCACTGTTTGTTACTCATTGTCAACTGCAGACTAAAAATATTACAGTATTGGGACAGAGAGAAAAAGCACATTAACATAACTTTTATTACAGTATACTGTTGCAATTATTATTTTATGTTATTGGTGTTAATCTCTAGCTTTGACTAATTTCTAAATTAAGCTTTGTCATAGGTATATATGTATTTTTAAAAACATAGTATATATAAGGTTCAGTACATTCCACAGTTTTAGGCATCAAATTGGAGTCTTGGAACATATCCTTAAATAAGGGGAGACTACAGCACTTTTAAATTTATTGAAACTTGTTTTATGGCCTAACACACAGTCTGCTTGGAAAAATGTTTTGTATGCACTTGTAAACAAGTGCGCACCCTGCACTTTTGGGGAAGAGTCTTTAAATGTCAATTAGGTGAAGTAGACGATGGTTTTATTCAAATCCTCTATGTGTGTACCAGTATAATTTTTATGTATATTTTCTATGAATTTTTGAGAGAATGGTGTTATATTTGGCTATAGTGGTGAATTTATTTATTTATCATTTCAGTTCTGGCAATTTTTGCTTCATGTATTTGGAAGTTGTTTATTAGGTACGTAAACATTCATGCTTGATATTTTTTCATGATTCATTGACAACCTCATCCTTATGAAATGGCTTTCTGCATCTCTATTAAAATCTTTGCTCTAAAATCTACATTGTATAATGATATAAAAACATTCCAATTTTCTTTTCACTGATGTTACTTTTACCTTATTTGTGACATTAAAGTCAGTTTCTTATAAGCAGAAAATGCTTGAGTCTTGTTTTTTTGTTCAATATGATAGGTTGAAAATCTCTGCCTTTTAATTGAAGTGTTAGGTCATTTATACATAATGTGATTATTGACATGTTTGGGTTTAAATCTGCCATCCTACTTTTTTTTCTTTTCTCTATCCATTCTTTGTTGTTGTTGTTTTCTCTTCTTTCTACATTCTTAAAAGATTAATTTGGTATCTTTTATAATTTTATGTCATTTCTATATTGGTTTACCAGCCCTAACATTGTGTGTGTGTGTGTAAGTGTGTGTTTAGTGCTTGCTTTGAGAGTTTATTGTATATATATTTAGCTTATTATGGTCTACCTTCAAATAATGTTGCTTCACTTTGTATACAACTGGATCATTTCATTTCACCTATCTCATCCTTTTTAAAAAATATTTATTATTTTAAAGATGTGGGGTACAATTCAAGATTCGGTATACAAGTAAACATCATACAGGAAAGCTTTGGTTCCTACTTTGCCTGGTTTAAGATGAGGTACCATTATTGATGTTGTGCCCTGCCTTCTGCCCCCCACCAGGGCAATATTCCATATCTCATCTTTAATCTTGCTTCAATGTTTTCTGGTTTGCTTTGCTTTCTAATAGAAATTGTTTGTCATCCTGATCTTTGTTCCTCTATATTCAATATGCCCCCCCCCTCGGGGTAGCTTTTAGGATTTTATTTTTATTATTTTTATTAGACAATTTGATTATGGTATACCTTGCAGTTGTTAATTTACCTATGGTTTGTCCATTGAACATCTTAAATCAGTGTATTTATAATCAGAGTCAAAATCTGAAAATTTTTGAATATTTATTTAAATATTCTTGTATTTGTATGGAATATTGTATTTGTAGGAATGTACTTGAACTTTTTTTTTCTGGACCCCTCAAGTTATGTGTAAATAGTTTCAATATTTAAAAAACTTGCCTCTAAGCTTCACTAGGTGAGACCAGAAAAGTTTTGGGTCGAGGGCTCATTTTTCCTCACTACTAAGGCAATACTATCTTCTAACACTACTCAGTGCTCCATGTTTTAGAAAGGTTTTCTATTCTGCTGCTAAGAATGTCAGCTCTTAAAGGCTTAGTCTGAACCCAGGATTATCGTCTTTCTCTTTACTGGTAGTTCTTTGCCTATCCTTGGCAGTTTCTGCAAATTCAGGCACTAATTGTATTCAACTGAAGATGTGGGGGGGATCCTTAACAGATCTTTGGAGCTCATTTTCTCTCCATGCAACTTTTTCCTCACTATTACTCTGTTATGGGAACCCCAGCTTCTTGTCCTCCCTAATCATCCAAAATGTGGTAACCATCAGATTTTTGCCTGCATTCTCCTCCATTGAAGCTCATAAATCAGTAAGCTGGAGACTTTAGGACTTAGCTTGCTTACTTTACTTTTCTATAATATTACTGAACTTCATTGCCTGTTTTCCACTGTCTGACAACCATTTTTATTTAGTTTTTTCCCTAAACAACTAAAAATGTGCTTAAGACTGGTTGGTAAATCTGGTTTATTTTGCCTTATTGTGCCATAAGAAGTCCAGACATTTACATTAAAAACACTTTGCTGTATCCTCCAGAATCTACAATGTAGAAAGTAAGATGCTATAACAATTGATGGCATATACAGGAAGGTTCTGAAAATATAGTTAAAATGGGCAAGTTCCTGGAAAACTAAGACAAATTGGCCACCAAAATAGCAGATGAATTTCTGTTCACTCTTAATCAGCACAGCCTAAGAAACTAGTCTCTGTCTGCATAATCAAATTTGTACTGAGGACACACACACACACACACACACACACACACACACACACACAATTTTTTTTTCCTGTTAAAAATGTTTTGTTACTGTCAAAAAAGTTTAGTGGCAAAAAAATGTTTGATTCAATAAGTCTGCAAACATTCTTCAAGTTGAGCATCTGTTTGGATTTTAGTAGAATCTTTGGGTCCCCAGGCTTGAAATTTAAAAATGAGATGATGTGGTCATTTGCAATTTAAATAAAATTAATATTGCTTAGAGGGAAAAAGTCTGAAATGATCTGAATTAAATGACTTAAATGTAATCTTTTATGAGTCTAAAGCAATAAAATCATAGATAAAATTAGCTCAGATTTAAACACAGACATTGTCTTTGTCTACAAATCACTAACATGTATGTCAATTTTTTTATGTGTACCCTCCAATGATTCAGTATACACAATCAAGAGAATTTACTTAGGAGACAGACACACAAATGTTTTTATGGTGTATTTTTTCACCTTTCAGTGAATACCTTTCAGAAAAACTGCTAAATAAAGTTCATTTATTTGGTGATTACAAAGTTCCACAAATTTGTTTAAGGAGTTCTTAGCATATTTGTTCTAAGAAAACATTTTAAAAATTTATTTTATTTATTTTGAAGATGTGAAGTACAATACAGGATTAGGTAGATAAGAGGTCATCATATAGGTTAAGTTTGGGCCTCCCTTTGGACTCCACTTCACCTGGTTTGAGATCAGGTACCCCCATTGATGTTATGTGCCCCTTCCCCTCCCCTGGCAATGTTGTGCTACTGCCAAACCTTTTCTTACAGTAGTATGATAAATGTTCAGGATTCGCTTATGAGTGAGAACATGTAGAACTCAACTTTTTGTTTCTGTGATAGATCACTGAGTATGATAGACTCTAAATCCATCCAAGTTGCTGCAATGTTCATAATTTTTCCTTCTTTATGACTGTGTAGTATTTCATCGTGTACATGTACCACATTTTTTTATCCAGTTTACTTTTGATGGGCAGCATAGTGGTTACATGTTTTTACTATTGTGAATAATGCTGTAATAAACATGCATGTGCAGGTATCTTTTTTATAGAATGATTTGAGTTCCTCCATGTATATTCCCAAAAGAGGGATTGCCAGTTCATATGGAAGGATGAATTAAATGTTTTTAGGAATTGTCACACTGTTTCCCACAGAAGTTTTACTAGTTTACACTCCCACCAGCAAAGTAAAAGTGTTCCCTTTTCCCTGCATCATTTCCAGCATCTGTTGTTTTTTGAGTTTTTGATGGTGGCCATCCTGACTGGAGTTAGGTGGTATCTCAGTGTGGTTTTAATTTGCATTCCTTTGATGATTAGTGAGGCTGAGCATTTTTTCATGTATCTGTTGGTTGCTTGTATTGTTAAGAAGTCCAGCCTACCAAAGGCAATCTCTAGATTCAACTCTATATTCATGAAATTGCCAATTCTCAGATCTGGAAACAACAATACAGAAATTCATATGGAAATATAAAACACTACGAATAGCCAAAACAATCCTTAGCAAAAGAAACAAAGCCAGAGGCATCACACTTCCAGACTTTAAACTTTACTATGAGGCTACAGTAATCAAAACAGTCTGGTATTGGTACAAGAACAAGCATATGGACCAATGAATCAGGATAGAGATTCTGGAAGCAAAATCTCAACTCCTCAACTAACTCATCTTTGATAAAACTTCCACCAACAACCCCTGGGGAGAAGTGAACCTATTCAGTAAATGGTGCTGGGAATACTAGTTGATTATATGCAGAAGATTGGAACAGGACTCCTACCTATCACCATACACAAAAATCAACTCCAAATGGATCAAAGAAGTAAATGTGAAACCTCAAACGTTAAGAATCTTAGAAAATGCAGGAGACACTCTTATGGGAATTGGAATAGCCAACCAATTCCTGATCAAAACTCTGAAAGTCCATGTCATAAGAGATTAGGTGGACAAATGGGACCTTATCAAACTGAAAAACTTCTGCAAAGCAAAAGAAACCATCAACAGAGTGAGGAGATGGCCCACAGAATGGGAAAAAAGTATTTGCTGCTGTATAGCTGACAAAGGCCTAACATCCAGTATCTACAAGGAAGTAAAACATTCCAAAAGGAAAAAACAAATGAACAGCTCTATTAAACAGTGGGCCAGAGATATGAATAGACACTTCAAAGAAAAATTTGAGACAGATAAGTGAATGCAAATTCTGAAGATGACTTGAATTTATTGAAAGTAAGTCCAACATTTATATGACTCCAAGATGTATTACGGCAAACTTTCCTTACTCAGACAAAATCATCTTTGATCTATCCTGAAAAATTTGTTAATGCCAGCATTTCACATTGTTATCAAAATGTTTCCAGATTTATTGATGAGGGCCATCCTTAGTGGAGTTAGGTAATATCTCAATGTGGTTTTGATTTGCATTTCTCTGATGATTAGTGAAGCTGAGCATTTTTTCATGTATCTGTTGGCTGTTCATATATCTTCTTTTGAGAAATGTCTACTAATATCCTTTGCCCACTTTTTGATAGGATTGTTTATTTTTTCTTTCAGCTTGTTTGAGTTCCTTGAGAATTCTGTATGTTAGGCTTTTGTCTGATATATGATTAACAATTTTTTTCCCATTCTGTGGGTTGTCTTCCCACTCTCTTGATGTTTTATTTTGCTGTGCAAATGCCTTTCAGTTTATGAGGTCCTATGTGTCTATCTTATCTTTTATGGTATTCATTTTTGGAGATTTGATCAAGAATTGGTTGCTCACTCCAATAAGCATAAGAGTGTTTCCTACATTTTCTTTTAGGATGTTTATAGTTTGAGGTTTTAAGTTTGGGTCTTTGATCCATTTAGGGTTGATTTTTTTATATGGTGAAACATAGGGGTCCAGTTTCATTCTTCTGCATGTGGTCATTCAATTTCCCCAGCACCCTTTGTTAAATAAGGTCTCCCTTTCCCAGTGGTTGTTATTAATGGTTTTGTCAAAGATGAGTTGGTTGGGAGACCATGTTTTGTTTCCATAATCTCTGTCCTGTTCCATTGGTTTATGTGTTTATCTTGTACTAGCACCTGGCTATTTTGGTTACTATAGCTTTGTAGTAAAGTTTAAAGTCTGGAAGTGTGGTACCTCCCACTTTGTTCCTTAGTTGCTGGCGAAAGTGCGAAGAAAAGAAAATGCTTCTACACTGTTGGTAGGAGTGCAGGATAGTCCAACCTCTATGGAAAGCAGTGTGGTGATTCCTAAGAAGACTAAAAAGTGACCTTCCATACAATCCAGTAATTCATCTCCTAATAATATTCCCAGAGTAATAAATCGTTGTAGAATAAAGACAACTGTACATGCATGTTTGTAGTTGTATTATTCACAATAGCAAAAACATGGAACCAACCCAACTGACCATCAAAAGTGGACTGAATAAAGAAAATGTGGTACATATACATGAGGAGTATTACACAACCTTAAAGAAGAGCAAAATCATGGAATTCATAGCAAATTGAATGGAGATGGAGACCATTACACTTAGTGATCTTTCACAGAATCGAAGAAGTGAATAACGAATGTTCTCTCTCATAAGTGGGACATGAACATTAATCACAATAGCACCCAGGAGGGATTGGCAGTTGATGGCCACTGCCATGGGAGGGAAAGAAAGAGGGAGGGGGCATGTATCTTCACAAAGGGTACTGGGTCCCAAACCAGGGGAAGTGAGGGCCAGTGGGAGGTTCAAACTTCACCTTCACAAAGCCTGCTTGTGTAATTAATCCTGACTTGTACTCCACTTATCTATATTGTTTTTAATGTTGCCAGAATTAATGATTAAAACATTAAATTCAGTGTGTGCTGAGTCTATCTAGACACAGCTATATGGATTAATGATTCCATGGTAGTTAGCATATTAGCTCCAGAATTGAATTAGAACCATTATAAGCTAACTGTGCCCCATAAAGCAAAAGAAAGAATAAGTAAAATTTTCTATTAAAAGTAAATTAACTATAAAACCAAAAATCACTTGAGAATTATAGCATTGCAAAGAGTATCTATTTCAACGTAGAGAATTAAGGATTGTGAGAACTGTAAGAGATGCTATATAATAACTATTCATGGCAACCTAAGTTGAGCAGAGTGTCCTCCCTCAAAAGTATTTGATAATGTGTCTTCTGTGTTTTCCTATTTCCAGGCTAGACCTGGATAGTCAATATGACTAATGCCTCTTTAAAAAAAGGACAAACTTGGGAATATTTACTACCTTCTCCAAGAATGTAGAAAATATTTAATGATAACATTTCTGTTAGCTGTGGTGGCAGAATTATGTATTTACATCTAACACTTTTTTTTCTGCTTAACAGGGATTACTTAATTACAGAGTACTCATATCCAAGGAAATTAAAGTTATTTTAAAGTATGAAGAACATTTTTTAAGTGAAAGCTTTATTTACTGTTTTGGAAATGTATATTAGAGGTTTGAATTACCAATTTTTAAATTAAAAATTGTGGATATAACTTATACATACTTATTATATATATATGTATAGTACTTTTACCATTAGAAATCTAATAGGTGTATAACTTCCAAGGCACATTTTTAAAGTGTGGTTCTAAGACAGTGAACCGTTTAGCTCAAATAACTTAAGGCCTGTTATGGCTATAATTACAACAGTGGAAAACTGGCAGCCTTCAAACCACGGACCTAACGTGAGTTGAAATAAATAATTACATGTTTATATGGCCCAATTTAACAAGGCTGCTCTGGCAAAAGCCATTTAAAAATACAAAATTAAAACTCTAAGTATACTAAAGCAAGTACAGTAATTAAAATTCATGTTAAGTCACAAATAATCCAGAACAATTCTTGAAGAACAAACCAGTAGGACAACTATATGTCAGTATCCTTTTAGTCAAATATGGATAATAGTATTTGGAACTGCAAGCAAGTTTATTATTCTCATACTCTTCAAATTTATGAGAGTATATGATATTATTTACTATTACCAAATAATTGTAATATGTGTTACTTTATATGTTACAATGTTGCTGTACATTTTATAGTGCCATAGAATGTATAAACCAGTTTCACATAGACTTTTCTCATTCAATTCCCTTAGCAAGTCTAAAAGTCAACTGTTAACTTAGTTATTCTTATGTTATTTTCCAGTTGAGGAAACTGAGAGTCTGAGAGGCTGTGTCTACCACAAATTATTGAGCTTGTAAGTGACAGAGGTTAGTCAGAATTCAGTCTTCTAAGCTTTTTATTTAATTAATGAAATAAGATATTTCAGACAAAATGAGTAATTCTATTGTAAGGTTGTTGTAGTCTAAATAGCACTTCTGAACTGAATGAAATAGAAGAGAGTGCCTGCCTTGTGAACGGTTTTAATGAAGGTCCTGTTAGAAGAAATTTGTTCATAATTTTCTGGTTTCATTCATCATGACACAATTCAAAAACCTGAATTATAAATCAACCTTTTCTTTGGTATGTATGCATGTTTTGCAGAATCAAAAAACATGTTTTAAAGAGTCAGACATTACTTTTAATCCAGGTGTCAACAAAACAAAATATCAATGACTAGCCTCAGAAATAACTTGGAGTATTTTTTAAATGACACCACTTTATATTCTGATACATCCAGCACAAAGCAAGACAATTTGGGTTAAACAATTATGATGTGCCCTTTGTTTTCCTTCTCTGAGCTTTACCATTTGAATTTGCCTTTGTTTTATGTACATAGAACTCTAGACACGTGCTGGGACATAACCTTCTGACACTTTGC
Source organism: Carlito syrichta (assembly GCF_000164805.1). Taxonomy (NCBI): domain Eukaryota; kingdom Metazoa; phylum Chordata; class Mammalia; order Primates; family Tarsiidae; genus Carlito; species Carlito syrichta. Next base: position 1,019,785 of record NW_007246680.1, on the reverse strand, counting down.
CAGAAACATGCAAATTGAAGACCTGAAACCTAATATGCAATAAATCGAAAATAAATGTGTCAAGGGATTTAGCACAAGCAGCCCAGAAGGAGACACCTTCTTTTCTTAATCTGTAAAAGGCAAATGTCACGGTTGATGCATCTGCCAAACTGCCATGGAGAATGTGTTCACTCCAGATGCTAAGCCAGGGGCACCAGGGCTGTCAGCAGAGAATGAAGGACGGGGATAACCAATTTTTAACTCCATCTTGGGAAAGAAATAAAGGGAAATTTCTCAGGACACACTCACAGGGTAAGTGAAAAAGGCTTTGAGAGATTTAAAAAGCTGAAATCTCCAGAAAATGCCTCCCTGAGAGTTGTTAAAGACCTTCATACCTAGAGGTTTAGAGAGTCTCCAAGATGTATTGCTTATGCCAAAATTAAAACCTAGAGGCTACCAAAAAGATTATCAGAATAAAATTGTTTCTCAAAGTATGAGACAGGTTCCACTGGTGGAATATTCTAAGTGTCCTATAAAAAGACTTTGTTACATGTTTATTTTACTGTACTTATTAATATTTTGATTATGCGTTTGATAATACCTATTAAAATATAACAAGCATATTAAACTTCTGTTAGAGAATTGCTAGGATGCAAATAAAATTGTGTCAAAGAATTCATCTATGCAAAATAGTGGGGGAAATGGTTCAAATGATACACGGACTTGGACAAAAATTTTAAAAATGAGACTTGGTGGACTGAGGTTGTAGTAACGCTGAAACAGAGTACCAGCATTTAGTAAAGCAATGCTCCTACTTCCTTTTGTCTCCCTTTCCTGGAGATAGGGGATACAGAAGACCTCCTTTGGCTTAATTCATCATGTTATTATCCATTGACTGCACCAGATGCCTTCTTTGTATGCTCCCCATTTGATACTCTGTCCTCATCTTTTTCCATACTCTCACTTCCACTGAAATGTAAGCTCCAGGATGGTAGATAGTGCAACCCAGAAAATTAGTGCTATTACATCATCAGTGCTTAATACACATAAGAATGAATAAATGACTGCTTTATCCCAGCACATCTCTAAACTCGATACTCCTCACTGCTCATCTATCAACCTTGGCCTTGAGATAAAAATATTTCTCGCTTAAGTTGCCTTTTCCCTTACTTTTGAGTGAGCACTTCAAGTTGCAGCTCCTTTAGACTTCCAACCTGACGCACAAAAGCCCACTGTGGGATTAAAAAAAGGATTCTATAACTACCTACAGGGTGTGTGTATAGTGACGTGAGTGCAAGAATCTTTTCATGCGGCAGTGTTGGCCTGATTACAATTAGGCTACAATTAGGTTAATTGCAATTAGGCTAATTTGGTCTCCCTTTCCACAGTTATAGAGCAAGGATGGGAAGTCTATGTCACTGAACAAAGGGCATTTCTCTTTCTACAAAGGTTGGTTCCAGAACAAAGAGGTGATCCAGTTGCCAAAGGAGATGAAGGGAAGTGTTTGCTTGCAGTTTCTGAGAAAAGTAATAATTACCACTTATAAGAAAGCTTCTGGAAATAAACACTTGTTTCCCACTGGATCTAAATGGGTTCAGATATGAGACTGGGCACTATTGTAACCATTGAGTTACCAGTCTGAGAGTGGAGTCTGAGTGACAGCAGGTTCTACACACTTGATCTCAACTCCTGTTCTGACCTGAGTCTGAATCTCCTCGTCATAGCTTCACCTTCAGCGAGGCAAAGATTTCTATCTGTTTTAACATTTTAAAATGTTTTTTTCTTCTTTAACTTTTCTGCCTTTTCTTCTTTAACTCTCTCTCTTTCTAGGTAGATGTGTAGATAGATAGAAAGATTTAAATATGTGCACATACATTTATACAGATTCTAAACCTGTTATTGTATAACCCATATTCTCTGTTGACTCACTGATAAAATTCCAAAACAGAATAAAGTTACCACATTACTTACTTAGATAATCTTGTTTTGTTTATTTATTGCTTTTCATATTTCCTCACTATGGCAATAAACAAAATAATAATAATAATGACTAACATTTACTGAATATTTGTTTTATACCTGACAATCTGCCAAATGCTTTATGAGGATCACCACATTTAATCCTCCCAGAAACCTTTTGAGGTAAGTCTGTCCTGGTCTGTTTGTGTTGCTATAAAGGAATATCAAGACTGGGTAATTTATAAATAAAAGAGTTCTACTTAGCTCACGGTTCTTCAGACAGTATAAGTATGGTGTCAGCATCTGTTTCTGGTAAGGGCCTCAGAAAGCTTCCACTCCTGGTGTGAAAGGAAAGGAGAGAGGATGGAGGTGCCAGAATCTTTTTATCAGTTTTCTTCAAAGGACCTCATAGGACAATGTCTCCCTCATTACTGTGAGGAGGACACCAAGTCACTCATGAGGGATCTGTCCCCATGACCCCAACACCTCCCATTAGGTCTCACCTCCAACACTGGGGATTAAATTTCAACATGAGACTTGAAGAGTACAAATATTCAAATTGCATCAAGGTCTCAAATTTATTCCCATTTTATAGACAAGAAAACTGAGGATCAAAATATTGAAGCAATGTATGGTCTCCAATTGATCATCATTGATGTGGCTAGACCATCTTCACATTTATGTTTATTTATACTGACTACCTTACAAAGATAAATCCTGTGACGTTTTCTATTAATTAAAATATGTATTTATATTTTTGCAATACAGATCATTGTTCAATTTTATTTGCTTTTTCTTGCCTGCCTGCCTGCCACTAGCATCAGAGTTTCTGGAGGAAAGGACTTGTCCGTTTGTCCCAGTGTCTAGGCCAGTATCTAGGTTACCAAACATTCAATAAATATTGACTGAATCAATGATGAATGAATTAATAAGCAAGTGAAGAAACATGTTCAAAGGTAAAGAAGTAGTGTTACAGATGACTCGGAGACACACTGTTAAACGTTACCATATCCAGACAAGTGTGGAAGCTGGGTAGCCCTGCTTTATGCTGACCTCTTCCACCAGAATGACATCTAAATTTGTATTAAGTGCACCAGATATTTCCCATGTTTAATACTCACAGCCAGTTCAGTGGCTCAACCTGTAATCTCAGCACTTTGGGAGGCCGAGGCAAGTGGATTGTCTGAACCTCGGGGTTCGAGACTTGGGAAGAAATTTCTCTGCAATAAATCAAAAATTAGCTGGGCGTTGTAGCGTGAGCCTGTAGTTCCGACTACTTGGCAGACTGAGGCAACAGGATCACTGGTGCCTAGCAGGTCCACACTGGGGTGGTCGTGGGCGTGCCAGCTCTCCAGCCTGGGTGACAAGTGAGACTTCAACTCAAATATAAAAATAAAAAAAGACGCACAGCCTTGAGACTGAATCTTTACAATCAAGAAAATCATTCAGCTGCTTGAAGTACAGACTGCTCAGTAGTTCAAATGGTTTAATTCAGTTCCTATAGATTTATGCTTTCCGACTTTTTTGGAGTTTTCCAGATCAACGCCTTCAAATCAGCTGTTAATACAATTGGAACCAAACACCTTCCACCTGCATAATACTTTATAGCTTCTAAAGTATATTCATGTGTATTTTCTTATTTAAGCCCTTAACACTGACTGAGACCAGAAAAACAGATACTAATTTACATGCAAGGAAGGGCAAACTCCAAGATGACTTGGTTATTAACACATAGAAGTAGTTGATCAGCTGTCCAGAGAGCCTACTTATTACTCTTGTCTTATTTTTGGCAGCTTCTCTTGTTCCATCTAGGGCCGGAAAAATATCCTGTAAGCCAAATCTTTGAGACCACCTGCCCTGAGCAAATGTTGAGCTGACATCTGAGAATTAAACCTGAGCAGAGGTTGCCATTGCTAATAGTAACTCCCCCACTTCACGTTGGCTGTAACCTCAGACGTGTTGCTTTTACCTAAAATTCTCCTCTAAAAACAAAAGTCGGAGCTATGGTGATATAGAGAGAAATGCCTGCCAAGGCAATGAGGGAGGGTTTTGTTCCACCCTTTATCATCCCTCAGCAAATGTCTGACCCAGGTCAGTGTCACCTGCCATCCCTAGTCAACTAAAGGGTGCAGTCAGTTTAGGAAACATGTAGAGTAAACACTTCAACACACTAGGATAAAATTTCGGCCATTATATTAATTTCAAGTTTGCTTTAGGTTTATTCTTTTTCCCCTTTTTTTCCTTTCATCCTCTCTCTTCTTTCCTCCTTCCCTCTTTCTTTTTATTTTATTCATTTGTTTTTCTTTCTTTTTTTCATTCTTTCTTGCAGTGAAGCTTACTTTTAGTGGAACAAGATTTTAAGATGCACTAATTTATAGTTTATAAAATTGAGGATAATCTATTTACTTTTGATCTCTTATTTATTTAAGATTCAGAAACATGCAAAATGAAGCACTATATATAATTAGAGTGAAAATGGGTTTATTTTGGAAGTTATTTTAGATTCACACTTTATTATAGAAAATTAACATTAGTTTTAAAAATTACCTTACAAATTATCGTCTGACTAAATATAAACTTGTCTCTAGATAAATATATATCTCTTGGATAAAAATACAATATATAATACCAACAGGAGAACACTTGCATTAACAGCAGATATTATACATATTATTATATTTTTAAAACATCAAAATTGTTTTTCCCATTGATAAATAAGTAGAGGTCCTTAGAACTGGAAGTTTGAAAAATATTATGCCAAAACTTGTTCTAATTAACACTCTCAGCTCCTGCTAAATTTGATAGAGTTAAAATGTGAAAATTGAATGATATAATATATCCATAGAGCATTCTTATAAATAGTAAAAGTCCCAAAGAAGAAATAGTAACTAAGCTATTTTTTAAAAATATAATAGATCTGTTATTCCCTAACACCTTAGTACCTGACCGCATTCAAAATGCTTAACGAAAAAAATGAGTCTATATGTTATATTAACAAAAGAATTGTGTACAAGCATATAGTGTGAAAGAGACAAACAAATTACTTTCAGAAAGTTCTGTGTTAAAGAGATTAATTCTGGCACGGATGTACATGTCGGCACTAGTTATAATACTAGTACTATATATTTCTTTCAAAATTGTTAGCATTCTGCCAAACGAATGAATGTCATTTTTAAAAGGCTAAGTGCTTTGAGTAAGAGAAGAATTTTAATGTTTCTAGCATAAATAAATGACGACTATTTAAGGTGATGAATATCTCAATTACATTCATTTGATTTTTACTAATTATATGAATATGTTATCACATGCACCACTAAAATATGTACATCTATTATTCATACATTAATAATAATAAACACCAAAAACCAAGGATGCATGTGTTCATCTACACATTTATTTTAAAATTCATAAGGATAATATGCATTTATATTTGGGTAGTACCACTACTAAACTGTTTTTATGGGCAAGAGTGAGCAATTGTCAATAATTCACATGGTTCAACCTAGTGGAATATCTGTTATCAAGTAACACCAATCTTGATTAATTGCCCAAGTAACTTAGATCACATAGGACAATCTTGGAGTTCCAAGTCTCAAAATAATATTAGACTTGAGTTAAAATATTTAAATAGTTTCCAAGTAGAATTAAATCTTATACTCTAGTTACAAATTATTTTTGACCATTATCTACCTCTGTTGATTTCTTTCCTGTTACCATGTTGCCTTATCCAAATAAATTTTATTTCTAGTTTAAAACATGTATAGGCAACATTAACTTTTTTAGATATGATGATTGGTTATTCTTTGTAAAAATTTCTTTCTGTATCTTATTCATATGATGGTCTGGAAAAAGTTTTCATGGGGAAAGTTACATTTTATGGGTTGTACTTTTCACAAAATGTCCTTATTTAGTGATTTTTACCTCCCTGTTTCGGTGTGTTACAACCATAATTTAAGAAAAAAATAATGAGGCTCATACTAGAAAGACAGAACTAAAATCTTACTGTTAGACTATCTGGAACAAATAAAACAATAGACAAGAAAAAAGAATCACAAGGTAAGAACCCATATTTACTTGATATTATGGAAGAAAGGAGGTGTGCTGGTTGTCCTGGGCATGGAGCTTCCTCACTCACCCAAACTCTACCCTCTCCCTCTTCTAGCCTGGTTTCTGTTGGGTTAGACCAATGGCAGGCATCAGCAAGAGACTGAAAGATGCTAATCGGAAGGAAGGCGAGGACAGTACTCCCTCACACACACCATGTTGTTGGTCCTTTCTAGTCTTGCTGCACTTGGGCAGTGTCAGTTTTTCTCTATGTCTTAGTTTCAGGTAAGGAGCCCCTTTTCTGTGGCTTTATCTCATACAAGATTTCAAAATAACTTTTCCCTCTCCTTCTCCATTCAGCCCTGGTGATGATAGTGGCTTCAGTCTACAGGGGCATCAATGTCCCCAGTTGGTTTCTTTACCCTTCTTTCTGTCTCTGTAATTTAGATTTCTTTTAATTAAGCTCTTTGATGCTCTTTGCTTATTCACAATATTTTGACAATCACAGAAGCATAACATTTTTTGTTTGTTATAAGTTTTTGATACTATTTTCAATATTTATAGTACTTTAAATAAGCAGATAAATGAACAAAAATACATACATTAAAATGAAATCTATAAAAAATTACAAAGAACTCTGAAAATTCATTTTTAAAAAAATTAAATATATGGGATACAATTCAAGATTAGATACATAAGTGGTCATCATACAGGTGAAATTTGGGTGAAGATTTCTTAATCTACCAACTGGGAAGACTTAAAAGCAGTACTTTTATAGTACTAGCTATCAGAGTGACTTTTTTTGTAGCAAGATAAATCAACAAGTTATTGCAAAGGAGAAATCTGATTACTGTATTTTCATACATTCAACAAACAACTATTGATACAACTATAAATATGGCAGATAATGCCGCATCTCAGATGTAAATATGGTAGATAATGCCTAACCTCATGTTGCTGGCCATAAAATCTTTAAACAAATAATTATGTAAGGAGTTACACATATGGTAATTGCTGTTATTATGAAAGAGAAATATGTGAGACTCACCTGGTTCAAAGGAAATGGTCTATAAGTGGAAAACTGGAGGCTGAGATAGTGAGATGAAAAAGAAGGTAAAAAACTGTCTAGACAGGACAGGTCAGATGTGCATGGAGGCTCTGTAGTATGAAGGAGCACAGAATAAGGGACAACCTTAAGGAGGCCAAGGTGACTATGTCACAGAAAATAAGGTAGGAATGGTGAGAAATGAGGTTGGAGAAATCAATATAAGCAATATAATTTTAAGACCTGTAGTCTACGTTAATGATTTTAAAGGATCTTCCAGAAGCATTGAGAGACCGCTTATGGATATTGGAAGAGGAATGACATGATAAAAGTTCATTTTTGTAAAGATGACTCTTACTGCTCAGAAAAAAAAAATTAGTGGTAGAGGCTGAGAGAGCAACAGTGAATAAGAAAGAGGAGTCCAAGTAAGAGACATTGCTAATTTAGAATAGGATATTACATATGGTGAGATGTAAGCAAAATTGAGACAACGGTGATTGAGTATGGATAGGGAGAAAAAAAGAGGACCCAAGAATGGTAACTAGAGTTCCACATTAAGCAGAATACTGGTTGATGGTATCATTTATTGAGATAGAGAATCCTGAAAAAAAGAGCAGATTGTTGGAGAAAGAGATTTAGCTTGGTTTTAAAAGATGTTGAATTTGAACCTTTTAAGAAACATTGAACACATGGATAAAGCAGGCAGATGGGTTTGAGATATGGGGGATAAGACATTGCCTAGAAACAGTACTACAGAGTGGTGTCAAAGTTGGGATAGAAATTTTAGCATTTGAAGATTGAGTGGAGGAAGAAGAAACAGCAAAGGAAAGTGTCAGGGAGTGATCATTGGGATAAACAAAAATTAGGACATTCTAGTGTCAGTAAAGTCAAAGCAAGACACTGTTTCAAGGAATATCAAATGCATTGACGTATGACTGAAATGTTAACTAAGACAATAAAAGGACACCTTTTGGATTTCATAATACTGAGGTTGTTGATGACATAAGCATGGACAGTTTTAGAGTGAAAAAGCAGAGACAATGAGTAGAGACAACTCATAAGAAGTTTAATTGAGAAAGGAAGAAGAGCAGGAGTAGGAAGGAGGGTATTTTTATTTTAAGATGAGAGAAAAAAATTTAGCTGTGATAAGAAAGGTCAAGTCAAGTGTCACAAGTTGAAGTCACAGAAGACAAGGGGTAACATAAGGTTCAAGTTTCCTGAAATAAGAGGAAGAGAAGGACTTGAGCAAAGGTAACGGAACTAGTCCTGAATAGATGAAAAGTGCACCACTTTCTTTGGCAGGTGGGCAAATTTGGCTTCAAAAACTGAAATCTTTCCCTCTAACAATTTATATCTTATTTACAAAGCAAAAAGCAATCATCTACTGAGAGTGAAAAGGGTAGAAGACTAAAAATTTGACAATACTTTGGAATATTGAAATAGACATATTTAGGTCTCATAAGTCAGTTAGAAAAAGTAGCAAGACTGACAAACAATTTTGAGGACCCATGTAACACTGGAGTTTATAAATTTAGAGGTAGCAATCTGATAAGTTTCATATAAATCTCTCTTCAATCAAGTACAATATATTTGACAATGGAGCATCATTGCCTGAATAACAGAGATCATCTCATCTCTTACTACATCTCTAAACAACATTGTGTATAGTCCTTCATCTTAGTTCGAGTCACTAGAAGAAAATACCTTGAACTGGGTAATTTATAAACAACAGAAATTTATTGTTCACAATTCTGGCGGCTAGGAATTCAAGGTCAAGGCACCAGCAGATTTGGTGTCTGGTGTGGGCCTGTTCCCCATAGATAACCCCTTCTGTGTTCCTACATGGCAGGAAAGAAAAAGTGTTAATACACTTCCTCTGGTATTTTTTTATAAGGGACTTAATCACCTTCCAAAAGCCCCCCCATCTCTTAATACCATTGCCCTGGGGCATAGGTTTCAATATATGAAATTTTCGGGGGACACATACATTCAGACCATAGAAGGTTGTAAATTGTCATGCCCGTCCATGCACCCATGCATTGGCACCACTTGGAGGTGTGCCCCTCATGTTCTTATGACATTCTCAAACTTAGTTTTGAAGCCACTTTCCCTAACTCATTTCATGTTCATAACCCATTTCTTAGATGTCAGGATCATTTTGTGTTTACAGTCATAGTTTACCTCTCAAACATTAAATTTCCATTACTTTTGCTTTTGATTATCATTTAGATTGTCCTTTATCATATGCTGTTTTGTTACCATAAATAAATAATTTTCCTTTGGAAATAAAAGTACTATTTAGTTAGTGGCCTAAGCCCATAATTAAAGTAAATAACCTAGTTAGACTATCTATACAACCTAGAGAACAGTTCTTGTCTACCCTCTGCCAACACATCCTCCCTGTTACTCTAGTAATAATAATGTTAATAATTGTTTCTAACAACAAAGCCCTTATACAAATGTCCTTTTATCAAATGCAGGTTCTGTCAGACACTGATTTTCTATATCTTAGGGTCAAATTTCTGACAAGTGAAAACGTGTATTATTGGGTGAGGAAAGGGGAAATTCTATAGAGGATTTGAATCAAGTTACTCTGAGGCAATTCTTGGTAAATTAACTCACTAAATTTAGGATTAAAAGAGATCAGAGAAAGGGAGGGTAGGCAGACCTAACAGTAAGTTGACTTAAAATATTATAATTTTTAGCTTTCCAAGCTTTTTCCTGTAAATCAACCTTCAAAATTTGGTGACCATGGTTTTAGTTTGAAATCTAATGAAATCTATGAATACTGTTTATGAGAAATGCACACACAAGCACATGCACATAACCTAGTCTTTACAGTTTCTTAAAACTTCTTCAGATACCTTGAGTATCATCTATGAGGGTTGATTTATAGATATCCAAGTAAATAATCACTACACAGAGTAAAATGTGCATATTCTTTGAGGTTTCTTCCAGCAGCCGAAGCATTCTAGATCCTAACCCTGAGAACTACTTAGAATTAAATTTGTCACAGGCATGTGGGTGAGAAAAATAATCACTGTTAAACAGTTTAATAGTACCTGTCCTAACAAAGTAGCATGCTTCTATTAATATAGAACTAGAACATTTAAAGTAAACCTTTACATTATTGAATGATACATATGAAACATTATGTATATTTTTAAATGTATCATAATCCAGGAGTTACTCCATGGGAAAAAAATCTATAGACATGGAAAGGCGATTAAAGAACCACAGATGCAGGTAGAATTACCAATCATCCTGGTTTGCTCAGGTATCAGGAGGGTTCTGAAAATATAGGGCCTTCAGCATTAAAATGGGCAAGTTCCTGGAAAACTAGACAAACTGGCCGCCAAAATAGGCAGATGAATTTCTGTTCACTCTTAATCAGCACAGCCCAAGAAACTAGCCTCTGTCTGCATAATCAAATTTATACTGAGGAAAAATTACAAGTAAAAATGACTAAAATTTGTTGTGACTTTACTTTGTTATAAGCAGAAAGATGAGCACTTTTATAGGAATATCGCATTTAAATCTAACCAGAACACATAATGATAGTTGGGTTTGTACTGCAGACTTGATAGTTAAATGATAAGGATAAAGAGACGACAGTAAAGGATAGCTTCTTTTTTCTAATTTATTACTATTCCTTTAAACATTTTTTTCAACCAAACACAGCATGAGTTTCATGTATATTTTGAAAGGCATGCTGTTAGTGTTTAAGCATGAACTGGGCAACCATCTATTGGATTGCTGTAGAGTGGGTTTGAGTAAGAGTACAAATTGATGAAGACTAATAATCTTCCAATTAGATTTTCTATAAGTCTATGCATTTCTAAACTCACACAAACTCTAAATTTTAAAACCATCATCTTCAATTTTATACATAATTTAAGCCCAGAATTAAACTCACTAGCATTTATGAATTGAACTAGGTCATTGCATTTATTTCTACAGTAGCAAGTATTTGAAGTGTTGGAAAATATTGGTAAATCTGTGAGCTGAGAGGAACTATGTTTTACCTCTAGATGAATTTTTCTTTAAAGTAAGTCCAACCTAAAGGAGACACCATCTGTATAATTTTAAAATTGGGTATTTATTATTGTATTTCAAAAGTATAAAGGCAACCCAGATGGGTGATTTACTGGGATAGCATCACTGAAGGCAATCTGGTCTAATATTGAATAGACATATTGGAGGTAGAAGGGAGAAAGAAGTTTTTTTAAAAAAACTTACATTTCAATATTATCCAGAAATGTTACCATAAAAATATTTCAGGATTTCTTTCCATTTAGTCCAAATTGGCTAAAGATGAATAGTTTGATTACATTTTATTTCATTTTGTAAAATGTGTCCACTCTGGACATGGTCAAACTGACATGGTCAATACTTCAATCAAATAATAGGATTCACTAAATCAAAGGAAACAAAAGGCTAAAATGTTTTTGACTTAATTATTCAAAGATTAAACTCATCAATCACCCAGTGGAATCAGTTGTTTATGCATGCAAATGTAGCTGTTATTTATAAAATTCTCAGACAGCATTGAGTTTGCATGAGGAAAAAGGATAGGTAATATTGATCAAGCGTAGTCAAGAAAAATGTAACTTTTAAGTTGAGCAATGAGCAAAATTATTAGGAGTAGGAGGTACTAAAGGGAGAAGGGAGGAATTGATTTTAAGTTCCAACTCTGATTTGACTCTTCTTTTCAGTCACTTCTTATGTCTCGCATTCCTTTCCTTTCCCTACTATGTGAAAAATAAAAGGAAAAGACAACTGGGACAATGGGAGCAGAGAGGGCATGTGCTATAGAGAAAGACGGAGAAATAAAGTTGGAGCCCTGTCTGGGAGGAGCAATATTTCCTCCAAGAGTATGGGGTATTTCCTCAACTTGCTCCTCCCTGATTTTGTTGTTGTTGTTATTGTTTTTTGTTTTTTGGTTTGTTTTTACTTCTAGCTCTTCAGTGTCCACTGACACTAACTGGAGTCAGTCCAAAACTTGGTTCCTCCACAGAATGCACAAAGCTATCCTGCTGTTGGCCAGCATGGCTCATTGTCTTCCTCTCTGCTGGGTGTGGACCACTTGGGACACTGTGGTAGAATGGCATTCTCAGTTTTGCTCCTGATAATTCTTTAAATTACAGTTTACTGCGTTTCTGTCTCCTTTTCTTGCTTCAAATTGTTTTTTTATAAACTGCCACATTCTCAGGAAAATTATCTCTGACTGACCCACTTGCAACATTAGCACAGGCCAGAACTCCTTACTCTCCTCCTCTGTTTTTTTCTTTTCACATGCATCATTACTGCACAGACCATTTAGTTATTTTGTTGTATTCTTATCTGTCTCTTCTCACCCTACTCATTTCCATTATAATGCATGAGGCAAGAATTTTTTTTTTTTTTTTTGGCTGTTTTGTTCATTATTACATCTGCATCCTGGGCAAATAGTTGGCACACAATACATATCTATTGCTCAGGTTAATAAATTGTCTTGACATTATATCTGGGTCATATCTACTTTGATTACCTCTATTGCTTTGAGGACAAGAGACAATAGAATAGTTAATTTAGGGTTCATTCATGACAGAGGGATTTAGCGAGGATTTTGGAAACTAGAGATGTGGCTTTCCATCATGATTTTACTGCAACCTGAGTTTTAGACCCTGATCTTCAGTTTCCTCTCATGTAAAATGAAAAAGTAATACCCTCTTTTCAGTGTTGTACTAAATGATGTATTTTTTTTTAATGTATGCTATTGACCCATGAACAACATGAGTTTCAATTGCATGGGTCCACTCAGACATAGATTTTCTTCTACCTTTGCTATCCCCAAGATGGCAACACTGACCCTTCCCTTGCTCCAGCTCTTTAGCCTAAGCAACATGAAGATGACAAGGATGAAGACCTTTACGAAGATCCACTTCCACTTAATGAATAGTGAAGACATTTTCTCTTCCTTATGAATTTCTTAATAACATTTTTCTCTAACTTATTTTATTGTAAGAATATAGTATTATATATATATATGATGCTAAATATGTGCTAATCAACAGATTATGTTATCTGTAAGATTTCTGGTCAACAGTGGGTTAATGATTGTTAAGTTCTAGGGGAGTCAAAAGTTATACATGGATTTTTTAACTACTCAGTCAGTCAGGCTCCCAACCCCTGTGATGTTCATGAGTCAACTGTACATAGCAAAACATGATGGAGAAGTTGATTATTATTACTGAACGAAAAATATGGCTGATTTATCTGAATTACCAGGAGGGCGATTAAAGCTTGAAAACAATATTAAGACATTTATACTACCGGGATATGGTATGGTACTAATTAGCTGGATACCTTAAAGAATTTACTGCTGTTTCCAAGTTGTTCTCTCTTTCTTGATTTCCTAAGTTTGGTCATTGTAGCTGAATTATAATAGCATCTATCTTTTCTGCATAATGTTATGGTGAACTGAAACAATCAGAACTTTATTTGCAACATGCATTTTTTATATCATATAACCTATTCTTTAGTCAATACACTTAACTTTATAATTTGAATAAGGAAATCATTCTCTTTGGTATGTTTATTGTCGCTTGGGAAAATTGGTGTGGCAAGCTTACTGTATAGAGAGGAAATTTTTATTTGACTCATAAAATAGCCTACTTTTCATATCATTGGTATAGCACTTCATTTTAGAAGTGTGGTTTTTTTTCAACATTATAGGAGCATGAAAGGGATTGGCGATAGTTGGAAACTGTCCAGGTTACGGGCAGGATTGCCAGGGAAGGGGAGGGCACACCTCATCAACAGGGGTATCTTCATAATGAGCATTTGTATACCTAACCCTGAATTGTATCATACATCTTCAAAATTAAAAATGAAAAAAAAAGCCAGGCTTGGTGCCTCAGCCTGTAATCCCACACTTTGGGAAGCTGAGGTGAGTGGATTGCCTGAGCCCGGGTTTAAGACTCACCTGGGCAACTTGGCAAGACCTCATCTCTACAATAAATCAAAAATTAGCCGAGCGTGGTAGCAGGTGCCTGTAGTTCCAGCTACTCGGAAGGCTGAGGCGGAAGGATCACCGGAGCCCAGCAGGTCGAGGCTGCGGTGGCCGGGAGCAGCCACTGCACTCCAGTCTGGGTGACAGAGTGAGACTCCAACTCAAAAAACAAACAAACCAACAAACAAAAACAAACAAAAAAATTTTTTAAATGAAAGGGATTGGCAGTAGCATGACACTGCCGGGATGGGGGTGAGGACGCAGCATCAATAATAGTACCAGATCTCAAACCAGGCAAAGTGAGGACCAAAGGGAGGCCCAGACTTTACCTGTATGATGTCTACTTGTATACCTAATCCTGAATTGTACATCACATCTTTAAAATAAAAAAGAAGGAAAATGTGTTTTTTGCAAATGTAATCAAGGCAAGAGGAAATCATTAAGGTACAACAATAAAATAAGACTGATATCCTTATAAGAAGAAAATATTTGGACATGGAAAAAGATACAAAGGAGAATACAGCGTGAAAACACACAGAGAGAGGGCAGATTGCCATGCTAAGGAGGAGGCAGACACCAGAGTTATGTAGCCACAAGTCACGAAACACCTGGAGTTGTCAGGAGCTGGAAAAGGCATGGGAATCCTTCCCTAGAGGTTTCAAAGGAAGCATGGTCCTACTGATACCTTGATTTTGTCCTTCAAGCATCAAAACTATGAAAGAATACATTTCTCATGCTTTAAGTCACGCAGTTTATGTTGTTATAACAGCCCTAGAAAAGTAAAACACTCAACTACTTTAATACTTATGACACTATTATGTTCTGATTTTTCCTACTTCTTTTCCGATTGTTTTCTCTTACTCTTTTACTGAATATTTAAATATTGCTATTTATCAGAATTTGACTTTTATCCTTTTTTCTTTTGATTCTACATAATTTACTTAGATGAGATGGCCTCCTCCACAAGGAAGCTTTAACTACCATCTATATACTGTATACCATGTGCATATATTAATACAACAGCTAAACGTAATTAATATTTGTATTATTAGGCAACACAGAACAGAAACAATGGTTCTTTTTATCTCTGGGTTTTCAGCACAAATAACACTATACTGAAAACAGGTCACATTTAGTTCATTTTGAATGAACAGAGGAATCCGCATGTACATTGAAAAGTTGCACACTCTCCTTCTGTTTCCAAGGGATGACCCAATCAGTTTCCCCACCCTAGATGTCCCAACAGTCATACAAAGTAAAAATTTATTTTGGTAATTATTATGCTGCATAATTAGTCAAGGAATGAAAACTCTTGAGAAAGACTAATTCTGAGTATCTTCCTAATTGGGCACCAAAGCTGAATTCGGCACCTGAGACCCGAGTCCTAACTATGAGAATTATAGTCCCATTAAGTAGGCAATATTGATTGACTTGTTCCTATTTTATTCCTTTACAGTTTTGGAATTTTTACAAGAATATATACAATAAAATAGTAATAATGATTAGCCTTATAAAACACACTTCATAACTGGGGTTTCTCAGAGTGTTGGCTTGGTTAAAGGAAGAACACATAAAACTGGGCTATATATCATAAAGCAATAAAAACACGTAAGGAATTGAGTTTGAGAAAACAGTAGCTGGCTTTTGAAGAAATAAAAGTCTCTTTGGGTGACTTAGGACTAGATAATAGTAGCCCAAATCTAGTACGGGTACCCAATTTTTATGACACTGATCTGAATTTAACAAATGGCCTGGCCTCTTTGTCTACTGAAAGGCAGAGGAAAAACAAATCGAGATCAGCTGACCTTCAGGAACAGCCGGAAGAGACAGTACGCTGTAAATAAACAATAACCAGAAAATGAGTCTCTTTGGTACATAATACTTCTTTATTATTACAGTTCAAGAGAATTATAGGTACCTTCCTTATCTCTATTATAGCAACTCATTTAGTCTTTTTTTTTAAGCTAAGGAAGTGCTTATTAATCAGTTACACAAATACATAACAAGTTGTAAATACTTGAACAATAGCAACATAAGGGAGCCAATGCACATTGGTCTTCATGATGAATGCATCCCACCCTCACTCACCGTTCATACCCCAAGCACACGGTTTCACTATCCTTGGGGGAAGGCACTTGCAACTCACCTGGCATTTAGCATAGAATTTACCTGACCTGAGCCTATTTCTGAATGTCCTGTTTCTCCTTTGCTCCTTTTCTCTCAAAGTGTAGCCTTATAGGAAAACAGAAAAACATATTTATATAAACAACAAAGCACTTTGCTGTAAAAGACCTTCAGCAAATCATGAGTCATCCAAGATCCATACATGTTTGATTATGGCCAGTGAGATCATCCAGCAAGCAGATGCAAATAGGAGTCAGAATACACAGAACACTGAAGTCTTCCATTGTGCTGTGATACACAGCATTACAATTACAGGCACATCTGCAATAAATCATATTTTTTGAGGATCTAATAGACAGTCTTTCACTTCATTTTTCTACCTGCACTGAAAGCCAGATATTGCTATTTCCTACATTTAAGTATCCTGGTCTTAAGTCTTTCAAATCTGGGGACAAGATGACTTCCTATTTTGACAGATTCCCTCCTTACACAGTCTTGTCCCTGTCATGGCCAGCAAAGATTTAGATCATCAGTCCTCTTCACAGATTCTGAAAAAAATCTGCTGACTGAAGGATTTTTTTTTCCTAAAATAGGCAGATGAGCATACGAACACAAAAAGAATGGAAATAATGAAATAAAGAAAAAATAAATTGGCAACCAGAAACTTGGTTAACAGAAAAGAATTTGCTAGTTAATAACTTGAGGTTGAACATGACAGAGTTGAAATGCAACCTTTACAAGTAGAATCCACAGGAATTCAAATTTGAAATGTTGGAAAATAAAATGACACAGTTGCCTTTGTTTAATGGTAACCCCAATGTTTTAAGGGGAATTGTAAATTCTAGAGAAAGTGAGAGGAAAAATAAGAGAGAACCTTTTAAAATTTTTTCTAGAATAAAATAGTATCTAAAAATATTTCTAAGAATGCTCAAATACATAAACAAAGTAAGGTACACATATATGTTATCTTGAATTCACTTCAATAAAATGATTTAGAAGAGCTATACAATTCAAATATCTTTTGGTAAGTCTGCCCACATTTTCAGATGAAAACAATTCTTACATACGAAGGTCAAGCTGTACAATATGACTGAATTATAAAAGCAACTCTTCAGCCAGCTTCTCTTATACACATGGATGTTAAATTTGCAGTTTTTATAGATATTTCCTTACCCTCTTGAGTAGGTCATAAAAATTTTTAAAAAGCTATCTTAAGTAACTTCCATTTTTCTAAATGAAGGAACATGTTAATCAACAACAACTCCATTATTGCATTGTGCAAAATTACTACATGTATTGCCACAAAAATCTAATGTCGGCATCAGAACTATGAAAACATTAAATATTTCATCTGAATAAAACTTAAAATCTATAATCCAATACCTTTCATAAAAGGGAAACCTGAACTCCAGGAAGGATAATTGTTGCAGAGTATGGCACAATTCAGACTTTCAACATTTAAATTGTATTTAAACAAAAATCTTTTCATCACAGCTCTTCCAGAGGCCTGGTCAGGACTTACCTCTTTTATACTTATGAACTGACAAAAATGAAAATGTCTTAGCGTCTAGAGACAGAAGACCAGTTTGAGACCAACTGATTCTACTGATTAATAGATGAAAACGTTAATGGTTTTGGACGCAAGACACTCTTTCCTTAGGACTGCATAATTAGTTGACTAGTTAATGCAGTTGACAGCCATATATACACCATTCTGTAGTTGTCTTAGAGGAGGCAGAATTTAGTCTTCTTCTAGGTCCAATGAACTTTGAGAAACTGCTTATTTTCATGAAGTCTTACCTACTAAAACTTAAGATCAAAATATTGTATTCTATAAATAATGTAAGCCAACGGCTTTTGCCTACTACCTTGTGGGTAACTAGAAAAAGAAACTATCCGTGATAAATTCCCCCTTTTTTACACATACATAGAAGGTCTGAATTCACTAACATTGCAATGAGGAGAAATGTTTTATTAAGAGCACTCATTTTCTTTTTAGAATTAAACACCAGATCTCAACCGCTAACATCCTTAGGTTTGCAATGCCTCTCCACTGCTATCCTCAATTAAGACCTCTCAGGAAACAAAGAGTGGTTATCATTAATAACTTCATGAGCTTTTAAATTAGAGCCCAATCTCTTCTGGGATAATTTGCATTCTAAGTCATATATGTATTTGTAGAAAGTTTTTTGTTTCTGGATAAAACCAGCAACAAGCAGGTAGGAAAGGCATTTTAGGAGTACACACAAAGTTTTTCTGACATCTTCAAAGTAACACCATATGGCTGCTTTTTAATAAGTTAAAATCTGGCTTTACACTGCCCGTTTGCTCACCAAGGTACAGTCACATATTTGCAGTGTACATCTTAGTTGTGTCAGAAAAAACCTGTTTTTAGTGACCCTCCCAGAATTCCCTTTGCCAATATGTAGCAGGTGACTGATTAGCACTGGAGGATCTGTATGACTGCACAGTTTAGTTCAACTTTGTATAATACTGAAGCAAAAATCTAATAGAGTGGTCAAACTGTAATATAATATAATCACTTTCTGAACAGTAATGATTTTAGAATTTTGAAGAGCCGATAGAATATCTACTACCTTCCATGTGTTAACTGCTTATCACTTTATTAATTATGTAAAAGGGAATGATAGAGAAGTATGTTTTAGAAAAACTGAGTTTCCCAATCTAACTCTAGCTTAGCATCTCTTTCATCTAGTCATTCATTGATTCCTTTGTGCATTCATTCAACATAATTGCGTTGAGCTTGTACCATGTCCTAGGCACTCTTCTAAGTTCCTGAAATTCATCTTTGACAAAACAAAGATCCTCCCCACAACACCTACATAATTTATGATTTAGTAGTAGGTGAGACAAACAGCAGGTATAATATATAAGTAAAATATATTTTATGTTAGGTCTATGTGTGCTGTAGGAAAAAATGGAATTTTTAAAAACTGTATCAAATTTAGAGGGATAAGAAGAGTCAGAATTTGGGGTGACTTCAAAGGAAGTTAAAATTACAATAACTAGGAAGAAAGGGATAGCTGTGTAAAATATACTTCAGGGATTAAACTTGAGCATACCTACAAAGTTCCAAGTTTTCTAATTTTCAAAAGGAAAACATAACTTAAGGTCAAATGATGGCTAATGGAGAATAAGAATTAGAACTAACATCTCTCCACATAAAAATGTAGATTTCTATCCTCACAGTCTTTACCGCACACACCAGTTCATTCTTAATTATATGTCTCCAAAACTTGTCAAAAGCCTTACAATTGGTCTCCTCTCTTCTATTTTTGGTCCCTTTCCCCGCTCTTTCAGTTTATTCTGCAGTCAATGGCTAGATTTATGTTCTTGAAACATGGCTCCTCAAATGATCTACACATTTTCAAAATGTTTCCATTTCTCCCTACTGCCTACAAAAATTCAAAAGTCTGACCTAGTATGTGGCTTCTTTGAACTGCAACCAAAGAATTTCATTAGTTTTGTTTTTCATAACTATTTAATGTTTAGTCCCAGTTGGACTAGTCAGATTTTTATACTTATCTATTGATTGCCATTCCATATAACTTATTCCATATCTTCCATGCACCCTGGATCTCAACTCTGAATACTGCCTCCTCCTCCTAATCTTTTCTGATTTCTTTTTCTCTTAAAACCAAAGAATTGTCTACCATCTAGGAATCTTATTCAATCCCTAGACCATATTTTGATGTATATGTGCATGTGTATATCTCTTTCTCTCTCCAAGAATATATAAAAATTAGTCTATATGTTTTCAAGCACTACTTTTCAAACTGAAGCTTACAGGATTTCCCAGAGTGTAATACTGGAACAATTGATTACATGACACAACCCATGAAGAAAAAAAGATACTATAGCTAAATATGTTTAGAAAACAAATAGGTTAAAATATTAGGTCTTACTGTTTAAATATGTACATTGTTTATCCTTTTTAATATACAATAGAATATAAATAGTACTGAGTAAGAGTCTCGCTTAATGTTATACAGTCCCAAATTCATATGATAATGAAATGCCTTTTTGCCTTATTCCTATAAGCATATTTTGAAATTAGTTTTGAGAGAAACAGTGCTTGAAAAATGTGTAGCTAAAAATTATGATTTAGGGAACTATACCTCCCAACTCCTTTTTATCTGTGAATTAATTTCTGAAATGCCATATAAATCAATGAAAACTTAAAACCGAGTTATCTTGAAACTCTGTGCTTCAGGATGACGTCAAAATTGCCCAGACATTAGTACACTTCCCTGTGCTCTCTGTGGCTTGTGCTCACCAACTGACTTAACAGTTGTGGCTAACTGTAGGTGCTTAGTTGATGAAGATGACCTATTCTAGAAATGATCAAATCTGCCCATTGAAGCTAAGCACAGACCTGAACCGTGGGCATTGTCCAACCAAATGCAGAAATGGAAAAATAAATGAATAATATGTGGTTATAAGCGAACAGAGGGTAAAAGATAGGAAGACACCCTGCTTGCCATGATTCAGTGTTGATCACTGAAATAAAGGAAGTAAGCATGAAAGCAGAGGGTAGTGTTAAGAGAGGACAAACTTCAGACATCCCATCTTTACTTCAACAACTGTCAGTCAAAGTCAACATGGTCCTCAGCAGATAGAAGTGTCTAGAGAAAATGCTGCTTCTTGCCCCTGGGATAGGGTGATGAGGGGTATCACTAGAATCTGTTTTCTGTTTGTCGAGGTCAAGAATGTCACTTACCCCACAGTGCACAGGGTAGCCACCATCCACAAAAAGAAAAATAAAATTGTTGAGAATCTCTTACCCCTTGCCTATACAGAATTCATTGTTTCTTCATTTAGAACAACAAAGTGGAAGTTTTCAGCTGAGGTATTTTTGTGTGAGGGCAAAAGCATATGCAACACTGCTTTGTGACATGTATGAAGACTTTCCATTTGTTTTGTTTTAGTGTTTCCACATGGTATTTTTTGGGGTATGATGAGGCTTCTTCTTCAAAGGAATTATTGTTAGAGACATCACAATCAAGACATACATAAAACAACTAATAATATGTAATACAAACATGTGATGCTTTCAAGTTCTCGTGGTGATAAATCATGGCTTAGATGAGAAGGTTTAAATATTCTGTGAGGATTTCATAATTCTTTTCATTTATTGTCTTAGAAGATTGAAAAAATAAGCCTATAAATAATTTTTTGTAAATAAAAATGTTTCTTAATGTCTATCAAAATACTGAATAACAATGAACCTCCTTATTTTGGATAACATGGATTTGTATGTGCATACACACATACACACATACACACACACACACACACACACACACGTGTTCCTTTTGAAAATTTTCTTTTTCTCTTGATTTTTCTAAATTAGGTTTGAAGATTGAAGCAAAAACTATAACATTGCCTGATGTGATTCTAAATGTTTGTAAAAGAAATATATATGAAAATTACATTAACTAGAGAAAGATAAAGAAATGAAATGAGGGTTCTGTGCTTTACTTGAACTAGTAATGTGACATCAGTAGAATTTCTTAGTCTGTTTGGGCTTCTACTACAAAACACCATAGACTGGGTAGTTTATAAACAACAGAAATTTACTTCTCACAGTTCTGGAAGCTAGAAGTTCAAAGTCATTGGCAGATTCAGTGTCTGGTGAGAAGTGGCTTCCTTGTTCATAGACGGTCATCTTTTCTTTTACCTCTTTCTTTTCTTTTTTTTTTTTTTGAGTTGGGGGTCTCACTCTGTTGTCAAGGTTCGGTGCAGTGGCACAATCACAGCTTACCACAGCCTCAACCTCTTGGTCTCAGATAATCCTTCTGCCTCAACCTCCCTAGTAGCTGGGGTACCAGGCACACAGCACCAAGCCCAGCTCATTTTTTGATTTTTTTTATAAAGATGAGGTTTCACTATATTGCCCAGGCTAGCCTCAAGCTCCTAAGCGCAAGTGATCCTCTCCCTTTGGCCTCCCAAAGTGCTGGGAGTACAGGAATGAACCACTATGCCCAGCTACAGCCATCTTTTCACTATGTCTTCACATGGCAGAAGGATCAAGGGACTGAGGTCTCTCTTATAAGGTCATTAATCCCATGAATGAGGGCTCTGAACTCATGACCTAGTCACCTCCCAAAGTCCTTACTTCCTCACACTTCTCATGTTAGGTGTTAGGATTTAAACATATGAACTTTGGGGAAATATAAACGTTCAGTCTATAACATTCTACTCCTGGTTCCCTAACCCTTATACTTTAAATAATTCATGATTTCAAAGAAAATTTTTAAAAATACACTAAGTTGAATGAAAATGAAAATACAACATATCAAAATTGGTGGGACGCAGATAAATTAGTGCTAAGAGGGAAATTTGTAGCATTACATGCACACACTAGAAAAGGGAAAACCTTTGAAATTCATCATTTTATTTCCACTTCAAAAACCAAGGGGAAAAGAAGAACAGAAAAGAAAAAAAAACAGAAGTAAACAGAAGGAAGAAAATAATAAAAAACAGAAATCAGTGAAATAGAAAACAATAGAGAAAATCAGTAAAACAATGAACTGAAAAGATCAACAAAATTGCCAAATCTCTAGCAAAATGTCAAAAAGAAAGGAAAGAGAACATATGTTACCAATATCAGAAGAAAAAGGGGATATAGCAACAATTCCGCAGATATCAAAAGGATACCAAAGGAATACTACAGACAATTCTATCCACATAAATGTGAAATTTTAGATGCAATAGATCATTTTCTCAAAAAACAAAAACAACCAAAACTTACCCACTATCAAATAGGAAATTTACTTATATAAAGCCCTGTAGCTTAAGAGAGTTGAATTCATAATTTTAAAACTTCTAAAAAAGAAATATATAGGCACAGGTGATTTCACTGCACAATGTTAGCTACAAAGTTTTTTAGATGGTCTTTTATAAAGCTAGGGAAATTCCCCTCTATTCTTAGATATATTATTTGAAGATCCTTTAAAAATAATCAAAAGACGAGCTACAAACTGGGAGAAAATGTTTGCAAACTGCATACCTAGGTGTACATAATATCTAGAATATATAAAGAACTCACAAAACTCAACAGCAAAAGAAAACAAACAACTCAATTAAAAACGGTCAAAGACATGAAGAAGTATTTCACTGAAGAAGAACAGATTGTAAATAAGCTTTTGAAAACATATTCAATATCATTATCCATTAGGTAAATGCAAATTAAAACCACAATGAGATATCATTACAAACCTATCAGAATAGAATAGCTAAATAATATAAATTGACAACACCAAATGGTCTGAAGGATGTGAATAAATTATATTACTTATACATTGCTGATGAGAATGTGAAATGGTACAGACACTCTGGAAAACATTTCAGCAGTTTCCTAAAAATCTATCAGGCAACTACTTTATGATCCAGCAATTGCACTTTTAGGCATTTATCCCAGAGAAATGAAGACTTATGTTCACACAAATCCTGTAGGCACATGTTTATAGAGGCTTTATTTTTAATAGCCTCAAACTGGAAACAACCCACTTGTTCTTCAATGAGTAAGTGATTAAACCAGCTGTGGCATATCCCTATCTGCAATGCTACTCACAAACAAGAATGAATGAATGATTGAGGCTCAAGCAGCCTGAATAAACTGTTTGAAAATAATGCTGAGTGGAAAAAACCAATTCTAAGTTATATACTGTATCGTTCCAGTGATATAACATTTTTAAAATGTACTGTTAAGAGGGAGGTGTGGTTGGTTCTCAAAGCACAACATGAAAGATCTTTGTGTGATGCGAGCATCTGTATCTTAACTGCAATGTCAATATTTTGGTTGTAATATCATACCATAGTTTTGTAATATGCTACCATTGATGAAAACCTGGGTGAATGGTATATGGGCTTTCTCTGTATTATTTCTTACAATTATATATGAATCGATAATTATCTCAAAATAAAAAGGTTAACAAAAAGCTATGGTTGCCTCTTTTAGATCAAAATTTTAATAATCAATGAATATTTACCAAGCTTGCCTATAAATTTCCTCTCCTAAGAGACAGTTCTATGTCCAAATGACAAGAATTTTTAATCTCCCAAGCCAAATAGCCCATTAGTGATCACTGTTCAGAGTACTTTGCTGAACTGGGTTGTGAGTCCATATATAGGCTATGAAATAGGGAACCATCATAGATCACCTCTGCAATGAGATCGGAGATAAGGGAGGGCAGAAGATATTTTGATCTGTTGAACAGCAACAACTCAATCCAAGAGGATAAATATTAATAAAAAGAAGTAATAAGTACTTTCGTCTGGATATGTAGAGAAGATACCAAAAGGCATAATAAGCGATAAGTAAATTTTCACAGAGAGGAAAGTGGATGTGTTTGCTTGGTGAGATGTGCTGGGTAGACATGGGAATCACACATAAGGATGACAAGAAGGGAAGTAGACCAGACATCTGGAAGCCACCTGGTCTTTGGCTCTCCATAGTCTGCTAAGAACCTCAATTATTAATAATTTTTAATGATGCTTAGAATTAGGTCACATTATAATTTTAAAGGTAGCTTTTCTTTTGAGTATATAGCCTAGAATTATCTGAACCCTCACCATCGGGATTCGTATGCACATGAGCAACATCACTTGCAGTAAAGCAAATAGAGCAAACCTGCTTCATCCTAGGGTACCGGCATCACCCCTGGAAGAGTTCGTCTTTTTCCCAAGTGTACCCTTCTTACTCAAAATTGTCTAAATGAAAACTTGAGAAAAATGAGTTTAAACTGAGATTGTTTTTCGAATTGGTCATAGAGATAGAAATTTCATGCCTTTGGAGAGTCACACATGGTACAGCACACATGCCACTTTGGTTTTCTTAGTACATAATATTTGGATACATGATAGGACAGTAGTTTCAAACGTGGTTGATTATTTTCCTTATGCAGAGAATTTTTAAAATCTCATTTCCCAGCTTCTCATACACAAATCTTTTAAGGATGCCTAGGAGTATATTTTAGACTCTTAAGGTGTCTTAGGTTTCACAAAGTTTAGAAAGAAGTAGAAACTTAAGGCTTTTTATGGGCTGAATTTTTGACCCCCAAAATTTATATGTTAAAACTTTAACTCCCAATACCCCCAAAAGGTAACCATATCTGGGGTTGAAGAGTTTAACAAGGTGATTAAATTAAAATGAAGGTGCTAAGGTAGTATGTATTTTGATATGATTGATGTCTTTTAAAAAGAAAGGAATTTTGGACACGAGGTACAACAGGATTGCAAGCACATAGAGGAATGCCCATGGGAGCAAACAGTGAGAAGGTGGCCATCTACAAGCCAAAAGAAAGTCCTCAGAAGAAACCAAACCTGCCTCTTGGATTTCAAAATTGTGAGATAAAAAAATTCTGTTGTTTAAGTCACCCAGCTTTAAATATTACCTAGTTATTTTGCTATGGAAACATTAGCAAACAAATACAAGGCTGAAACCCCATGCACCATTGAATACAATTTTGTTAGCATGCTTAGTCTAATGGCAAAAATGAAGATCATAGCAAAAGTGGCTTGGGAATCATCCCTAGAACTGAGGTGTGCAAATTACAGCCCGAAGGTCAAACCTGACCTCTCACTTATTCTTGCCAAAAGCATTTTGTTAGAAAACAGTCATATCCATTCATTTATGAATGTCTATGGCAGCTTTCAGCAACAAAGGCAAAGCTGAGTAGTTGAAGCAAAAACCATTTGGCCCATAAGGCTTACAATTTTTATGATCTGACCATTTACAAAAAAAAATTTTCAATTCCACACCAGTATATAAACTACAAAAAAGCAGAGACTTTATCTGTTTAGCGTAGAACTGTCAATATAACTGAAGGTAGTGATCAAAATATTCTATATATGTGCTGTCAGCCACACATGTAGCTATTTAAATTTAAATTAATTACAACCCAATAAAATTTAAAATGGCGTTCCTCATCTCATTAGCCACATTTTTTGTTTGCAAGATTTGCATACATGGTTAGGGGCTACCATACTGGATGACACAGGTCTAGTTTTGTTCATCATTGGATTCTCAGTGCCTGGATCAGTTGCATGACAAATAATAAATACGTCTTCAATAAATAATTACTAAATGATTGAATGAATGAATCAGTAAGGAAAGGAATGACAGTTTTTCATCCATATGAGCTCTATCTAATCATTTGAATCTTTAAAAGTAGAAAAGAGAATCTCAGGCTGGAGCTAGAAGATAGATGTTGCAGAATAAGGCAGGAGAGATGAGGCAGAAGGGTAGGTCAGATAAATTGAAATTATAAAAAGAACTTTCAAACCACTATTGCTGGTTTGAAGGGATGTACTTGACTTCCCAATGTAGGTGGTTGTCAGGAGCTGAGAACAACCTTAGCCAACAGCCAGTGAGGAAACAGGAACCCCAGTCCTAAAACCACATGACACTGAATTCAACCAACAACCTGAATGAACCTGGAAATAGATCTCACTCTTACAGCCTCTGGAAAGGGATGCAACTATATATTGTGTGACTCTAAGCATAGAACCAGCTAAGCCCCACTGTGCTTGAACTTCTGACCTACAGAAATAGTGATAAACAGAAGTTAAGCTGCAATGTGTGTGGCAATATGTCACACAGCCAAAATACAGACATTAAGACTTCAAAATTTTCAATTTTTCAGAAGGAATATAAATAAAGCATAAAATAAATAAAGCATATTTGAGAGGACAATAAACCTCTGACCCACCCTCCAAATATTCCTTCTGAAAGAATTGAGAGAAAGGCAAGTACTTAGTCCATGAAAGACAACCCTGCCTTGTACAAAAACATATCTTCAGAGCCAGTGAGAAAGAGAGACAATGATCTCATCCATACCAAGGCAAAGGGGAACACAAGGATACCAAAAGATACCTCTCAATTTCAACATCCTGTCAAATTTTACATTGCCTATGTAGGGCTTTGTAAAGAAAATTTTAATTGCAATTGGCCTGGAAAAACTCTTTTTAAGGTGACACATACCCCCAAAAAATCATTAACTATGTAACATGTTCTCCTTTCATCTGACTTTTTCTGGAGTCATCAACTTTATTTCATATATCTCATGAGAAATCCAGTAAATTGTGTTTAGCACATAATTATGTCATTCCCCAGGGAGGTCAAATAGCTATGCGCATGGGAAAGTTATATGCAACAAAAAGCACTAGGCATCTAATAAATTTTTGCAAATGCCTTAAAGGTAATAACACACATTTAGAAATAGAAATGGCTTTCATGATCATCTAGTAACCCATACACACACGGGCACACACCTCCTCCAGGACAACAGCAGGCCTACAGCTGCCTTCCCTTGACTCCAAGTCCAGGGTTTTTCCTAATACTTCACTCAACAACCTTTCTAGATCTTCACATTTTTGTAGATATTTTCACGTAACTTACAAATTTAAGATTTTTGAGGGGTTTTTTCCTCTATAAAATGCATACATTAGTAGCAAAAAAAACCTGAGTTTTGTATCCCTTGTGTAATATATGTTGCAATTTCTCTATATTTTTTTCTACTCTTTTAGTTCTTATTTCTTATCTTTTTGGCAGTAAACTTCAAAACAACACCATGGCTGGCATTTCTGTATTTAAAACTCTGCCTATTTGTTGAGTAAATTAAAAATAAATTTAAATAATTAAGCTGTCCTTATCTTTAGTTCTTATGAGTTACCATGAATTAATGAAGTATATGAATTATTATACAATTACACAACCCTATTATATATTTAATCTGATATTGATATTGAGGTTATTTAGTCCTATCACTGATGAGGAGCAAGGACTTCTAAAAAAGATCAGAGGAAAGTTAATTTCTTGCTGTTCAGATAGAATGATATATATTATTTTTGATTGTTGGTTTTAGTTTTTCTCTTTATTGTAATAGGGGGTTAATTCACATTTTAAAAAACATATGTTGTTCTCTCATTTCTGATGATATATCATTTTTATATGTAAGCATGTTCTTAATTGGTTAACCTTGAGGCCAGAAAATAAGGAAGCAACTTTCCAGGAAAAAAAAAAAAAATGCGAGTGGTCTTACAATAGGAAATATGAAACCAATATGATTTAGATATCTAAGAATGATGTCAAGTGATTGAAGTAAAACCTTTTTTGATGATAAACATATATGTCATGATATTGGTAATCAGGTTACTGAAAGGATTCATAAGAAAAAATTATCCATGTCTTCCCAAGAAGAATTTTCTAAAATATCTTCCATAGAATGCCCATTTCAGAAATGTTAATAGGTGCTCTTTATCAAACAGAATTCATGCCTGGATAAATTGGAGGAATTCTTTAGGCTACATCCTATTCTTGGAAAGTTGCAGTTAATATTAATGCATTAAAGGTACAGATCAGTCCTTATAAAAGTAAAACTCTAATGTAGCTAAGTTCAAAGTTTTTCCAAATTCATTTGACTAAAAAAACTACTTCTCAAAGAGCACCTATTAGTATCTCAGAGAACCAGTCTTAAACTGGAAAAGTTCTGCAGGAATAATTTTGTGCAAATTTCTTACTGTACTCCGTTATATTTCCAATTCCAAGGTCTAAAAACTAGTGAAGAGTTTATATTACACATGTTCTAGTATGGTCTGTATAAAATGGTTCAAGTAACTTGCACAAATGTATGAAATAAATAAGAGTGTCCCCAAGCTTAAACACTTGAAACAGAAATGGATGTGTTTTCAACAAAAACCATTGTATCCTTTTGGGAAGTGTCTATTCATGTCTTTTGTCCACTTTTTTAAAAAATTGTTTTTAAAATGTGGGTTTTGCCCACTTTTTAATGAGGCTGCCTTTTTTGTTGTTGTTGTTGTTTTCTGGCATGTTTGAGTTCCTTGTAGAGCCTAGATGTTAGACCTTGCCAGATGTACAGTTTGTCAGATATATAGTAGGCCTTTGTCAGATATACAGTTGGCAAATAATTTTTCCCATTCTGTGGGCTGTCTCCCTGCTCTCTTGATGGTTTCTTTTGCTTTGCAGAAGCTCATCAGTTAGATGAGGTCCCACTTGTCTATCTTATTTCTTATGGCATGGGCACTTATGGTTCTGATCAGGAATTGGTTGCCATTTCCAATCTCCATAAGGGTGTCTCCTGCATTTTCTAAGATTCTTATAGTTTGAGGTTTTACGTTTAGGTCTTTGATCCATTTAGAGTTAATTTTTGTGTGTGTGATAGATAGGTGTCCCATTTCAGTCTTCTGCATGTAATCAGCCAGTTTTCCCAGTACCATTTACTGAATAGGTTCTCCTCTCTCCAGTGGTGGTTGTTGGAGCCTTTGTCAAAGATGAGTTGGTTGAGAAATTGAGGCTTGGCTTCCAGAATCTCTAACCTGCTCCAACTAGTGCAAACTCTTTGGAAGACAGTGTGGCAATTTCTGAAAGAACTAGAAATTGGCCCTCCATATGACCCAGCAATCCCCCTATTGGGAATATACCCAGAGAAACTCAAGTCATTCTACAAAAAAAGATACCTGCACACCCATGTTTGTTGCAGCTCTATCACAATAGCAAAACATGGAATCAAGCGTGCTGCCCATTGAAGCTGAACTGGATTTAAAAAATGTGGTACATATACACAATGGGATATTATGCAACCATAAAGAACAACGAACACGGATTTTGCAGCAACTTTGATGGATTTAGAGTCAATCATACTCAGTGATCTATCACAGAAACAAAGAACAGAATACCATATGTTTTCACCCATAAGTGGACCTTGAAAAATCGTTATAATACTATAAAAAAGGGATTGGCAGTAGTGGGAAACTGTCAGGGGAGGGGGTGTGGGATTGATAGTTGAGGGAAATTGCTAGGGTAGGGAGGGGCATACCTCATCAACAATGGTACCTGCATAATCAATGTTTGTATACCTAAACCCACATCTTTATAATAAAAAAAAGAAAAAGTACTCAGCCTCCTTAATCATCAGAGAAAGGCAAATCAAAACTATATTGAGATACCACCTAACTCCAGTAAGAATGACCATCATTAATAAAACAAATAACAACAGATGCTGGTGAGGATGCAGAGAAAAAGAAATGCTTTCTCACTGCTGGTGGGAATGTCATTTTTTTCAAATCCAGTTTTTATCAGAAATTTCCATAGAGAATGTAGGGTGCTTTCAGTTGCATAGAACAAAATACTGACCAAAAATGGCTTAAAAAGCAGGGATTTATTTAACTCATCTACAACAACAACAACAAAAAAAGTCTATGGCAGGCTCAAAGGTTGATTCAGGAGCTGACTGACAGCAAGGCTCCAGCTAGACTTTCCAGAGCTTTTGTGAGCTTTGTTGTGGGATTGTAGTGTCTGAACAAACTCAAGTACCACATCTTCACATGATGTTGTCCAAAAGCTGCAAGTCAGGGATGAGTTTCCTTCTTCCATGTATTCTCAGAAAATTACTTCAATTCCTTGGCAAGTATTAAGTCATAAACTCATGCTATGACAACAGGGGAGGCTGGGTGGGGAGGATATCCAATATTTCTAGCCTCTGCAATAATGCATGAGTCAAGTCCACAAGGATGAAGGGAGATGTGAATGGTTATCAAGTAAGCAGCCAAGAAAACCTACTCCAGACATATACATAGTTCAATAAATGTTGTACTGGTTTACCAATTTTCTAGAGAAACTTATAGTAAACAATCATCCAAGTCCCTGAATGAAAGGTTAAAGAAGTAGTAGATTCTAAACCCTAACATGATAAGGGAGAAGGAGGGGGAAGTGGATGTTTATAGGAAGCAGCAAAGGTATTGATACGCTAAGGAGAAAAGTGGTAGCTAAGAGTGAAGCCGGATTGTAGGAGCCTTCTTAAAAGAGCCTGCCAGTGCTCTACCCAGAGACCTGCTACTGAGCTGGGCCATCCATCTCACAGTTGCCAGGAGTGTTGGTGATAGGGCCTCCCAGCAACTCCATTCCCTGGAAGACTGACCTTGGAGGAAAGGGTCCGCCCCAGCTGAAGATGCCTAGGATCTGCAGTAGCAGTGGAGGACTTCAGCCATTGATACAAAGATACAAAGCTGGCCTCTGCCCCAAAGTGGAAAGATTCTGGGGTACCATTCATAATCCAGAGCTCCGATGGGATCAGACTCAAGCTAGATGTCCAGCTGAAACCACATCTAATAGTTTGCTTATCTTCTTCCTCTGCTTTCTCCTACTTACGTTTCCTTCCCTTCCTTACAAGTTGCTGCTGAGAACATTTCCTACATTATTTACTAACATGTAAATCCTTATTGCTGATTCTGCTTCTAGGAGACCTGACCTAAGACCGTCAGAAGTACCAAGCTAAGAAGCTTAGATTGAATCATACACACAATGGAGAAACTATAAAAGTGTTGGAGCAACTGTTTTTTAAAATTAGTCTGGCAAGAATCAGCCCGTAGAAAGAATTAAGGGAAAATAGGTAGGTCGCCCTCTATTACATATTATGACACAAAAGACATGATCTTAAAATTTTATATTGGGAAGAGGAAGAGGTAGGTGAGGAGGGAAGGAGGAGAGTAAGAAAATGAGAGGGGGAGAGGGAGGGAGGGAGCGAGGGAGGGAGGGAGAGAGGGAGAGGGAGAGAGAGAGGCAAAGTGTTAAAGATCTTTCTGTATAGATTTACTCAAAAGAGCTGTAATGTTTCTCATTACAAAATCTCTGGCAAGAATCTCTAGGGCTGTTACTTTCCAGAAGTCCATAGGTTAAAAGCTTGATTTTGTGTCTTGTGTATAACCTTAAATTACTTTTTTTCCCCCCTATGGCATTGGCCACCTGCATCCACTAAGGACTAAACAAAAGAAAATAAATTTACTTTTTGCAATAATTGCTTAAGCTTGATATAGATTTTTTGTGTTATTTTAAGGCATGCTTTATACTCGGGAGTAAAGGGAAGTCCTTTTAAAGTCTCTAATTCTCTAACCCTGAAAATCCTTACAAACAGACTTTAAAAATACCTGTGTTTAATGGTGTAGGTGTCCATTAACTTGAGTTCATGACCATACTCAGAATTTACCTGGAAATACTCTCTGATGGCTTATTCCTGGGTAAGTAACAGGGCTTAAAATCCCAGAGCCCAAATTTATATCAGTCATAAAGTGGATGAAAAAGTTTATATACTACTTTCATATAAAATGTTTACAGTTGATATGTTAAATATATCAATATAATATATTTGCTGGAAATTGAGGAAAGAAATATTTTTATTCATGTTCAGAGGGTCTCAAATAAATTTTGCTATTATGAAAATCTAAAATTAAAAGAAATTTATTTTATTTTATCCTTTCTTTCCACTTTAGTGAAATAAGACTATAACTATTTAGTATCAAAAGTTGAATCTATTTGCATCAAGAAATATCAAAAACTATTTACTAAGGTAACTATCTATTTGAATAACTTTCAAGCCCAAGGACCTAGGAGCAAGCTCTGAATAAAAGAAGAAAAACAACAAATAAAGACTTTACCTATCATATTCATCCAGGTAGTTATACAGTGTGACATTTAAAGTAACAAAGCAAGTATTTCAGTTTCAATTCCTAAACAAAATTTCTCTATGCTCCTAATATGTTCAAAGTCTTAAATTTCATGATGTAAGCTTATGTTATAGCAAAAATTTGCAAATAACAAGTAGTTTATCTATTCAGTGGTCTTAAAACATTATATATAAACTACAAAGAATGGTGATTTCCAAATCTAGTGGTAACATGCTACAAAGCATAGAAACTTTTTAATGATTCCAAATACCTTGGAACTTCTAGTTTTTTATATATGGTGATAAAACAAGTTCTTCATTCATGCATTTATTGTATACACATTTTTGAGTAACTATATTTATTTATTTATTTATTTACTTTAAAGATCTGGAGTACAGTTCAGGATTAGACATACAAGTGGTCATCATACAGGTAAAGATTGGTCCTTCCTTTGGTAGCTATATTTCTTAGGAACTATTCTAGGCACAAGATATGGAACAGTAAGCAAAGCAAAGTAGACAAAAATTCCTGCCTTATAATGATTGCATTATAATAAGAGAGACCTCAATCAAAATAAATATAATTTTATATAAGGCAACAAAATGCTATGGCTATAAATATTAATGCAAGAGAAAAAGTAGATTAAACCTGGGTTTTAGAGAGGGCAATGATTTTGTGTTTAAATAAGTAGTCAGAAAAGACCTCATTAGAAAAATTAGATCTTCTCAAATGAAGTACTAGAAGGAAGAGAAGGACTGAATCAAGTAAACAGCTAGAGGGAATAATTATCCAAGCAGAACTATATATGGAAAGGAAAATACATGAAGACTCAAAGGACAATCAGCCAGTTGGTCCTTAGTGACTGAAAAATGGAATCGCCTAAAGGTAAGAGAGATAATAGAGCAAGATCAAGTATAACTTTTTGGATCCTTGATTTTTACTTGTCATTAAATGCCACTGGAGACTTTTGAGCAGGGTCATGACATGGTCCATCTTATATTTTAACAGGATAAACCTACTTACTTTAACAGAAAAACCAATGAGGTTAAAAGAAACCAGATGTGTAATTTTTGCTATAACCAAAATGAAAGACATGATAGCAACTTTGACTAGTGTAGTGTCTGTGGAGACAGTAAGAAACTATGGGGTTCTAGTAAATTTGAATATAAAGTAAAAAACTAAATCAAAATCTTAAACTATTTAATTTTTAATAAATGTGAAAGTAGAGCTGACTGATTCAATGTAGAGTGGGAAAGAAGTAGTCACAGCTTTCTGCCTGAGCATTAGAAGGCTGGAGTAGTCATTAATTGGGATGTGGAAGACCATTGAAGAAGCAGATTTAAAGCAAATATGAAGAGTTCCTTTTTGGACACTGTGTTAGATTGCTAGGGCTAGCAATAGAAAGTACCACAAACAGAGTAGCTTAGAAAACAAAAATTTTGTCTTAGTTCTGGAAATGTCAGCAAGGTTATTTTCTTCTGAGGGTTCTTAGAGAAGGATGTTCCTGGTCTCTCTTTGATTTGTAGATGGCCAGTTTTTTTTTTTTCCTCGTATCTTCGCCTGGTCTTCCCTTCTTGCATGTCTCTGTGTTCGAATTTCTCCTCTTATAAGGACACTAATCATATTAAATTAGGGCCAATTCTAATGACTCTACTTCAAGTTGACTACTTTTGTAAAGACAAAATCTCCAAATAAAGCCACAATCTGATGTTCTGGGAATTAGAATTTCAGCATATGAATTTGAGGGGACACTATTAAACTCATTGCAGACATGGTAAGATAGAGTTGACAAACTACTGTTATCTGTGTCTACTCTAGGTTGAAGAGCATTTTTAAGATCTTCAAAATTTAATTTTAATTCTAGAAATAATGTTGAAATACATTTCTGTAAAATAGCATTTGCCATTATTTTTGTTTGTTTTATTGGCTGTATTTTAATTCCACACACTTTTTAACACAGCATTTTGCATATAGTAGAAAATATATGGGAAAATTTTTAGCCAAAATTCACAGAATGCTTTGCTACTAGAGACTTTTTTTTTTAAGGACACTTACTCTTTCCTAATAACTGTATGAAGTTAAAGCAGCACAAAACCGAAGAATTCAGCCACACAGTGATGTCACCACAGACCATGGGCTGTTCATTTTTCACTTCTGCTATTCACAGAGTATTGTTGTCACCCTCTGGTTGTCTCTTCATCACTGCAAAATGCCTGTCACAACTCCAGGTGCTATATGTCCATATGACATGACCAAAGAGAAGAATGAAAATTACACGTATGAGTTTCTTCCTCACCATAGAGTCAAATCTTTTCCAGAAGCCTTACATTCACCCATTCTTGCAGCCTATTTTTTCACGAGTCAGGATTATCTTATACACCTTGCTTCAAGGGAGGAATTGAGTATCCTGTAGTTCCTGTCTTTAACTAGGGCAAGAGATTCTACCCTCTAATTACAAGGAGGTTGAGATGGACAATGTCTTCCACAGCAAATCCTCCATAAATGCCCATTGGGTGAATGGTACGTAACCATGGTGATGGAAAGTAAATCATATAAATGTTTACCCTTAATTTTCTTAGAACTACTCTAAGCTCTGTGAAATATATATTTATTTAAAATTAGCTATTTTATATTAAAATTTCCAATCAAAGGACAGGTAGCATAAACACTACTTTTAATTTACTTTACTTGGATTATCAACTAAGCATTGCTTGGAAAAAATAGCACAAGCAGAGACTCAAGAATGAGGCAAAAAATCATATGGCAAATTAAAAAATTGACTAGAGGCACAAGACTAAGCTTTTTCTAATTATTCATTGCCATTCAAGAAATCGTTGTCACTCATTGGTTATCTTCTGCTTTTCACTGTTACTAATGTAACTGCCCAATATTTGTACTATTTCTTTTTCCACCGAAAAAAACTTTTTGGAGACAGAGAATTAATTTTTTAAGGCAGCATCTCAATCAGAAGTGATTTTTGCTTCTTAGGAGGTACTTCGAAAAGTCTTAAGACATTTTTGGTCATCACAACTCAGAAGTGGGAGTGCTACTGATATATAGTAGGTATAGGTCAAGGATATTAATAAACATCTCTGAAAGCACAGGCTACTTCCCATCACCTCCTGAACTATAAGGTCAATAGGGCTGAAATTGAGAAACTCAGAGGGATTACTCTCTTTCACAGTAATCCTCAAAATTCATCACTAATGTTATAGGCATTTGAATTTTGTCCATTCTTATAATTAAGGATTTAATTGTGAAGAGTCACTAATGACTCCTTTTAACACTTTACTAATGGCAACTATTCAGGTTCAACAGATTTCCCTATGCATAGAAATTTCATTATTCCTTAAGAAGGTAGAGATAGTCTGCCTAACTCAATTCTAAGCTGACTATAGATTCTGGAAATATTTGCTGAGCAGAATTGAAATTAATTTGATGATCAAGCTCATAAAGTAATCTTTGAGTTCCTTGCAATATCTCTGCTACCGGTTCAACCCCGTTGAAAGGGTTTTAACTGAATGCAAAATTATGTAATTATGTTGTGAGGTTCTAGCAGAAATGCTTTTAAAAACTGTTAAATGATTGCAAAGGACACATTTATTTCAGTTTCAGTGAGAACATCTGAGAAAGATAACAAAGTGGTTTAAAGCAATTCCCACCAACAATTTGAGAAAATTAGAAAAGACGCCAGAAAGCTATACAGTAACAGAGAGAGACAAAATGTATGACTTCCCTGAAAGACCAGAAAAGGAAAAGTGCTGTGGTCTCTTGCTGTTTTGAAGACCCTTTCAATGATCAGCCCCTTTTGCAGTAAATTCCAGGAAATAGTATTAAGACTTCTCATTCTGACCAAATGCCACCTAGCTTTTTTTAGTTTCCAGTGGAGAATGATAAGAAGAATATGCGTTGTGTGAGTAGGTGTTCTGTGTTACACTTCCTGGTAAGTTGCTTCATTTGTTTGCAATTTTCTTAAAATGTGAAAGAAAAGGGAGGGTGATAAGAGTAGAGATTTTCTCCATTATGTTCAAGTGTTTGGCCAGAAGCTCCCCTGAGATTTTGTGATAGCTCATTTATAACATGGTGCAATTGGATCATCATTATACTTACATACCATCTGTTCGCTTCTCTTTTTTACCCACTTGTTTCAATTTTAACAATTTTCATCTGAAGTGATACACATTTTGCTAAGAAAATCCCAAGCATATTTGATGTAGGAGGACTTCTGGACAAGTGGCTTTCAGAGTACTGAAAGAATTTCATTTAACACACATTTATCTATTTCATTTAGAGCTGATTTTTTTTTTTTTTTTTTTTTTGAGTTCCTGTATTTGGGAAGTTCATTAACTGCACATTTCACAGTTTCGCTGTTCTTTTCTCCTTAACGATGCTATTTGGATTCAGGCACACATTCAGGAGGGCTGGAACAGAGCCAGTTAGTGAAATTTGGTATCTGAATGTCTAATCATCGTAGATTATGAATTCTACATCACACATCACGTTCTTTCTCCTGATACACATATGCTATCATTGCCAAGCCTCTTTGCCACAGATTGATTTTTCACAACCAACTTTCAAATAAAATAATAATCCTAGGAAGTATTGCTATTTGGTCATGGCTTCTGGTGCAAATCCTTTCTACTACTATACAAGAAAGTCATTGGTGCTGCTATATTTTCCAGTTGAATCAATATTTTTTTTCTCTTTCCTTCAATAACAGTAAAATCAAGGAACTACAATATTAAGCATTAAATCCAGTGTGTCATTTGGCCATTGATAAAATAACAAACATGATCTCAATTTATACAATGTATCAGGGTTTCTACACTGTTGGTATTATGCAAAGCACTTCACATGTGTTCCTTTACGTGTGTGCACATGAGCTTTAGAAGGTAGCTGTTAGTGTTTTGTCATTTAAAAAAGAATATTGACGTTTAATGATAGCAAGTCACAAAGTTTTCACAGCTAGACAATCTTGGAGCTAGATTCAAAGCCAATATTTCTTAACCTCAAAACCATACTCCTAACAACTAGCTAAATTCTGACTATCTAATGTGATGCAAGGTTTTCTACCAGTAGCAATGATACTGTCACTATCTCAGGGAATCTGCCGCATAAGATGAGACTAATCTGGTTTTTCTCTTTCCCACAGCCAAGAAGGACTAGCATGCCAACTCTCCTGGAAGAGAAAGAGAGAAAAAGGGTAAAAAGGTATGATTTTAAGTCAAGAACTGACTTTTGTAAGTTAGATGAGTCATATAAGTGAGTAAAATCACCCTGAACTCAAAATGCTAAAGTTATGCATTATTTTCAGCAAAGCTACTGCGTCCCACAATCGATCCTAAAATTTTATATTTTTCCCTAAAGTTATAAGTTAAGTCAGAATTATAAGTTAATGAACACAAAATTAATGTGTTTCTATACACTAGCAATGAACAATCTGAAAATGAAATTAAGAAAACACTTACATTTACAGTAGCATCAAAAGAGTATAATACTTAGAAATAAATTTAATAGAGGAGGTGAAAAACTGTAAACATAAAAATAATGAAGTATTGTTGAAAGAAATTAAGGAAGACACAAACAATGGAAAGACATCTAGTGTTCATGGATAGTCTTTTCTGCCTTCACAACAATTCTGTAAATCTAAGACTATTCTAAAACAAAGTCTATTTTGCAAGATAAATTTAAAAAGTCAGGAGTTAATTGTGAGGAAAAGGCAAACATTGCGTGCCTTAAAAATAGTCACTTTTCTCCAAACTTCACTCCTGACTTGTTGCCTACACATCTGCCAAAAGCTTGAAGGATCTTAAATGGAGGAAAACAAAAGACAATAAATAAAATGGTAATAACATTGTGTAAGAAAAGATTGAAATAAACTGTAAATGAAATAATCTACTTATATTTAAAAGCCATGGAAGAAGAATGATTATGAATATGTTTAAATCACCTTTGGCCATGAGTCAAAGTCTCCCTGAGTTTGTGAGTAAGGAACAAAAAGATACTGCCATCTCTGCTGTATTCTCTGATGAAAATCAGCATGTTCAGCAGGCTTTACACATGATTTCAGCTCAACAAGGAAGTCAAGCAAAAATGGAGTGTAAGCCTTGTGGCTCTGGACAATCTGTGCAGCTAGAACTCTGAATAATAGGCTGAAGCAGTTTATTTCCTCCATCTAGCAAGCCAATACAACCCACAGTACACCTGCTTTCTACAAGCTATAAAGTTTTGTATCAGATTATCAATCGCTTCTACCATCTAGTTGTCAATCTTTGTATCCAAAGGGATGTCAAGCACAGTATCTACCACCAAAACAATTTCAAGTTCAGCTAATGCTTCATCAGTTTGCAAAAGCCATAAGAACTGTATCAATTGGCATTTCTCTTATCCCCATCTCAAGAAACAGCTGCTTTCCTATCTGCCTGGCAGCTTGCCAAAGAAACAAGGCAGTTAGTTAACACAGGGTTGTCAATAATCCATGGTAGCTAGACTTGATAAAGTAATCAGGAGGGGATATCATTTAATTAAGGTCTTCGAAACACAGAGAAGCAATTGGGATTGCTAATCAGGTAATTGCAGGGGGAATTGCTCAGAAATAATTTGTATTGAACTGATGGAACAGCACGTCCAGCCTACAATGGGGAGCAAGAATTTTTCATGCTAGTGTCATCCTTACTATGATTGCCAATCTTTGTGCAGTGTGCAAATGAGATGGGAATCCATTCTTCCATGGCACTCAGCTCCCTAAATGTCACATTTCTGGCTTGCGCAAGTCACAGATATTGACTAGACTGTCTCTGGAGAAAACGGACTTTACTGAACCTCTGAAAGAAAATATGGACACAATGGATCACATTCAAAGTCACTTACATATTGACCTGATTATATCCAAATATGCGATTATGACTAACACGAACTTATATTCCAACAGGGAATCTAATATCCTGTAGACTTTTCTCAAAAATTCCAAGGAAATATTTTAAGTGGATTCTTCTTGATTCACTTCATTTACAATACATACTTAATAAAGGTTTCAAGGGAATGTACACATTAGAAATAATGTAATAGTAAATATATTCTGAATTATTATTGATTCATGATTTGTCAAGACTGCACATGATTATGAGCCCTTCATGATCACAAAGATTGTTTAAGAAGATTATAATGCTTCATAAAATATAACAAGATAAAATAAAATCAACTAGAACATGAAATAAGACGTATCAGTAATAATGATTAAGAAAACCTGTTATTTCATTTATTTATTCATTTTATTTAAAAATATTGGACATTTACTCTATAACTAGAAAGCGTACATATTGTTATCCTCTACTGAATTACTTGTGGATATTTCAAAATAGTTGCTTTTACTCTTCCATTTCCATAATTTGACAATATTCTGCCTATTTTGTTATGTATTGAAAAATTAAAAATATAGAATCAGAGATTCTACAATGGAAGATATTCACCACTTGCTAGTTATCTGCTTTAAGAAAAGTTTATTACATTTGTGATAATTTGTCTTCTTCTTGAAAAATTGGGATAAAACAAATATGAACACAAAGGTTAAATTTTTTTGTTTTAGGATGTAAAGTGTTTGGCCCCATTGAGTGGAATAGAGTAATCAGTTAATAAATGATAGTTATAAATATATCCTTTGATATTTTATTTACCTTATTTATTGCCAAAGTGTGCTTTTTAAAAATTGCATTTTTTTCCTTAAATAAAAATATGGTAATAATTAGTAATCCCTTCTTTCTTTGACAGATGCCAGTCCTAACTCTACAACTTGATAGGTCCTAGACATAATAATATTAATCTGTACAAATTTGACAGGGACAAAATTATTTAATATGGTAGTATTTTCATCCTTGAACTATCTCTGTCTCAAGTATCCCACCTGTCAAAGAGAATCTTATATTTGCCCACTAACCTTCCAGTCCTCCCAACCCAGATCTTTATTCTCTAAAGAAGTGTTGTATGTGGCTGAACTATAGCATCATTTGATGCAAACATGGGAGCAATGAAACAACTGAAAATGAAGAGTGAAAATAAAAGAGTAAGAAAAAAGAAGACAGGAGATAGGTAGTATGCATGCAAGAGTATCAGTGAAAAAATAATTATTGCTGAAGAATGAGGACTAAAAATAATGAGAGATCCTGGAGAAGGCTCTAAGGGGGCTTTAGAAAATCAATGAATAAAACAACAAAAAAAAACTTTTGAGAAATTGTGTTTGCGAATATTTATTTAATCCACCTTAAATTCTTTGAAAAATAAGAAAAGGATGGAATTAACTTTTGATAATATTGATTATTAGACAATGTTTCTTTCAAAACAGCACACTGCTACTACTGGGTTGTATGGTATCCTGGATTTTATTTGGGTTATATGACCCTTCCGTTTATTTATTTTTATACTTGAACTGGTTGTCATCAAAAAGAGCTACTAAACTGAGAGAGAACTGTAAAACTAGCTCTTAAGTGGTAA
Organism: Carlito syrichta; assembly: GCF_000164805.1. Lineage (NCBI taxonomy): Eukaryota > Metazoa > Chordata > Mammalia > Primates > Tarsiidae > Carlito > Carlito syrichta. The sequence goes on along the minus strand of NW_007246680.1, from coordinate 978,668 downwards.
TCTGTTTGTAAGGAAGGAAGAAAATGAAAGATTGTTGTTATTTTGCAAACTGAGTGTTAATAATATTCTGGGTTATTCTGTGATTTATACTCACAAAGTCATCATAAATAAATATTGCTGTTATGTTGGATTTAATGTGCTATTCTCTTAGGATCCTGACTCCCACAGATTTGCAGAGGGACTGGTTGTCAGTATTTTCTCAAGGACTCATCCACACATTAGTAACTCTATAGAGAGTTATTCATTTATTAGTTTACAGATATTCATTAACAATTTTGTGGTGACAGTGAAACTTCAGAAGATATATAAAATTACAACTAGCTTCTTTTTAAAAAATTCTATAGACCTACAAGAAATTAAAAGTTACAAGTCTCGTTCACCATTCTTCAGCCTGAATATTGATCTGAAGTAAGGAAATTTATTTTTTAAACTTTATATTTTTTATAAGAACTTCCATATAATATCTCAGAAAGCTTTATGGTACATTAAAGTTTCTATGTTCAAATAACATGCTACTCTTGGCTGTAAACTTAAACATACATAGATTAATGAAAGGATTCTGAATTTCATCTCACCACTAAATATAAAAATATCCAAGAGCCTTAAAAAAATGAGTATGATGGCAAGAACTTTTCTAACTATGATTAATAGAATCAGGCATTAAAGTACATTATAAATTCACAGCTATTTTAAAGGTGTAATAATGGTACAGAAACAGACAAAACAAAGAACAGAAGCAAACTCTATTGTATTGTAAGAATGTTGACATTTGAAATCAGTGACGGAAGAGTAAATAAATGGTACTGAAAATAACTGGGTAAATATTGGCAAAAAAAAGTTAATTCCATTCTCAAGTCTTTCATCACAAATAATTCTTGATAAAAAATACAGTAAAATACGCATTTATATTAGTACAGATTTTTTCAGAATTGAAACTATGAAGGAAAATATTCTTAGGTAGTTAAAATCCTAAGAATATAGTTTATTTTAAAAGGCATTTTGAATTAATAAGTAAAAAATGGCTTATTAAGTAAATTGTAAGGACGCAGTTGGCTAGCCATGTGGTGGAAAAATTTCTGTACCACATAAACCTTCCAAATGGATCAAAAATGTAACTGTAAAAATGAAGGTATAAAGAAACAGAAAGAAATATAAATGTATTTTTTAGTCTTGAAATGGGAAAGAATTTCTATTTATAATACCTACTGATGATTCAGTAAAGGACATATTTATTTCTAAAAACCTTTATTGTAAGACTATTTAAAGGATCAAAAAAGAAGTGAAAAACTGGGAAAAGTATCTACAACATATGCTCAAATAATCAATAATTTTAATACACAATGCACTTTTATAAATTAGAAAAAAAATTAACATTCTAAATGAGAAAAAATGGCATAAACAAAACTTTTTGCAGAAGAAAACTTTTTTCAACACATTTATAGAAAGATGTTAAACCATACTGATAATTTATTAAAGTTTCATTAAAACAATTAGATACCAATATTTGCTTTTTAGCTTAACCAAAAAAAAAAAAAAAATTAAAATTAAAACAAAGTGGTTGGTATTGAAAATGGTATCCGTAAATTGTTTTATAACTTGTTGATGGTAGAAATGAAATTTTTACAATTTTTCCAGTGGGCAGTTTAGTAGTCCAGATACTTTGCGTTAGTAATTACACTTTTAGAAATTTATACAGGAGGAGAGTTGGGAAGATGAAGGCAGAGCCAGTTGAACTATGCGAGTGTCCATGTGAGTGAGTGAGTGTATGGAAAATTTTGTGTACCTGCTGGTGAGCGAGTGGGAGTGTGAGTGTCTGACTAAGTGAGGGCTAGGGAGCTAGTGGCCAGGCCTCTCCTGGTGCAGCAGCTGGTGTCATAGTGCCGGGACTTAGACCCTAGTGATTCCTGGGATGCAGAAGCCAAGTGCCATTTTCTTTTTCTTTTTTTTCTTTTTTCTTTTTTTAAATCAACAAACCCTCCCCGGGAAGAAAATGCTGGGAGAGACCGTCCAAGTGGGGCTCGTGAGAGGGTGGCCAGGCCCCTGGTGCAACAGCTGGTGCTGCAACTTCTCGACTTCATCTGGCTCGTCCCAGGTCACAGAAGTGGAGGGCCATTGTTTTTTTTTAATGGACAGAAGTTTTCCTTTGGAAAAGTGGCAGGGAGAAACAATGGCCCCAGCCTCTCCCTCACCATTGAAGCAGAAGAGAGACCACTGGCTCCTGGCTCTGACTCACCACTTCAGCACCTGGTAGGGCTCTGGCAGGGGCTGTGAGGGAGTACAGAGGCAAGTTCCCACAGAAGTGGATAAGAGAGACACCCCACCACCATCTTGAAGGCAGGGCAGGAAAGTGCTCTGACTTGCTCACCAGGGAACAACAGACCTGATCTCTGTGACTGGCAGATCACCTACTCAGGGATTGATCGTGATGCAGAGGGAATATCTGAGAGCACAAACTTCAGAGGGACCTGACGAGTGCTGAGTTCCAGTCGCCCCACACCCCACCCTGATCCAGTCAAGGGACAAAGGGTGTGGTCAGAAAAGGATGAGGAAGAACTCCAAAGAGATCAGTTGTAAGTTCGGGTCTGACCAAACCCCTTCCTTCCCAGCAATCCTCTGAACATCAGACCCACACAACTGGGCCACGACTGAGAGGGACAAACCCAGGCAGAGCCTGAACGCAATAGGCAAACTCCATTCGAGGGAAGTCCTGACTGGGGCACCCCCAGTGAGAGTACATACCAGAGGAAGAGACAATCCCATACCTCCCCATGGAGGAGATCTCCCTGACCATATGAGAGTGGGAGGAGGACTGCAGACCCACCCACCTCCACTGCCCCTACTCCTTCTCTGATTTGTTCTCTGAGGAGAGAGTGAAAGAGGTGGCCTTGCAGGAGAGACCTGATTAGAGGAACAATTACAGAGCTTGCAACAAGGGGGAAGGGGATTTTTGTTTTTTAAATTTTAAAAAATGTTTTGACTGTTTGTTAGTTCATCTATTTTTAAAATATTGTTCCATTGTGTATGAATGTGTGTGTGAGGGTTTGATCTGCTTCCCCCCAAAAAAACTTTTTCTTTTCTTTTTCTGTTTCCTTCTTCTTTTATTTGTCATTTTCTGTTTATCTATGCATGTGAATGACTCAGTGTTCATCTTTCAATTTTGTTGTTGTTGGTTTTTGCTCTTTTGTTCTTCTGGGTTTTTTTAATATGCCATTTATTACAGTTTAAGGTGCATATCAATATATGTGTGAGGATTCAACCTGAATCCCTTTTTTAAAAAAATTATTTTCCTCTGGTATTTCTCTTTTTCATCTCTATTTACTTTGTGCTAGGTGTGTATGTTTGTTTAGTTTTCTTGGGGTTTTGTTGTTATTGTTGTTGTTTTGTTTCACTTTGTTATTATTCCAGTTTGTTTGGGGGCATGTGTGTATGTGTTCAATTGCTTTTGCATTGGTTTCTGCTTTGCATCATCATATAAAGTGGTGGTGGGGAGTGGGTCTCAGGGAACACATACCACAATAAGTGAACATTTTAATTTGAAAGTAGTTTCTGATTTCTAATGCCTCATCCCCTTCTCTATTTGAATTTCAAAAACTAAAGAGACAGCAAAGCTTCCCATCCACCATCCTATTTCAAAATAGAGCAAATCCAGAGCCAGAATCAAGGAAGAATAGAGGACTGAGAAAACATCAGAAGGGAAAGCCTCTCCCACTGACACTGAATAACAGAACTAAAAAGAAAAACAAGAGGTCTGTCATAAATGAGGAAAAACCAATGGAAGGCCTCAGGCAATTTCAAGTGCTCCAAAGACAAAACTCCTGAAAAATCAGACCTTAGTCCCCAAACAATGGAAGTCACCAACAACTGGCCCCAGAATATGACAGGGATTAGGGAATAGATGGAAAGAGTGATTAAGACTCAAGAAGGACACGATGCAGCACTGAAAGAACTTGTAACAGAGATTTTGGCAATAAAAAAATTTCATCCAGAGCCAGGCTCGGTGGCTCAGCCTGTAATCCTGCACCTTTGGGAGGCTGAGGTGAGTGGATTGCCTGAGCCTGCGGGTTTGAGACCCACCTGGGCAGCGAGACCTCGTCTCTACAATAAATCAAAAAATCAGCCAGGCGTGATAGCGCATGCCTGTAATTCTGGCTACTTGGAAGGCTGAGGCGGAAGGATCACCAGAGCCCAGCAGGTTGAGGCTGTGGTGGCCGCGAGTGGCCGCTGCACTCCAGTCTGGGTGACAGAGTGAGACTCCAACTAAAAAAAAAAAAAATTTCTTCCAGGAAATAAATAACAAGATGACAAGCATGGAAAGCAGAATTAATCTAGCTGAAGAAAGAATCTCAGAACTTGAAGACCAGAACATGGAATTAGCCCAATTTGTAAAAAACAAAGAAGAAGACTCAGAAAGAAAGAACAAACCCTACAAGAGATGGGCGATTATATCAAGAGGCCAAACCTACACCTAATTGGTATCCCAGAAGAAAGGGAAATGGAGAACAACTTGGAGCAAGTATTCCAGGAGGTAATCCAAGAAAACTTTCCCCATCTCACCAGAGATGTGACCAGCCAAGCACAAGAGACACAGAGAACCCCCACAAGATATAAAATGAGAAGACCAATCCCTAGACACATAATAATTTGCCTACACAAAGAAGCCACAAAAGAAAAAATTATAAAGGCTGCAAGAGAGAAAGGTCAGACTACCTAGTGGGGAAATCAATCAGAATAGCATCAGACCTATCGGCAGAAACACTACAAGCAAGAAGGGACTGGAGTCCTATATTCAATGTCCTCAAAGAAAAACAATTTCAACCAAGAACTTCCTATCCAGTCAATCTCAACTTCATCAATGATAGAGAACTAAAATCCTTCACAGACATTCAATCCCTGATAGATTATGCAACCTCCAGACTAGCTCTACAAGAGATACTTAAAAAGGTATTAAGAACAGAAGAAAGAAAAAAAAGAATGACCACACACTTCCCAAGAGAAGAGCAGAGCACAGAATCAACAGAGAATATAGCACAACAAGAAACTTGAAAACACACACATACATTAACCCAAAGCCAAAATAAAACAAGCAAACAAAGAAACCATGACCCAATTAGTTGCTACATCCAGGAGACTCATCCCACTACAAGGGATATACACAGACTCAAAGTTAAAAAATGGAAAACAAGATTCCAGGCAAATGGATCACAAAAGAAGGCAGGAGTCGTGATCCTAGTATCAGGCAAAACAAGCTTTAAGCTATCAAAAAGTTAAAAAGATGCAAAAGGACACCAAATAATGATAAAAGGTTCAATTCATCAATAAGAAATATCCACCCTAAACTAAAGGTACCCAACACAGGAGCACAAGCATTTATAAAGCAACTACTAAATTAACTAAAAAAAGATATTGATTCTAACACTAGTATAGCAGGGGAATTGAATACCCCACTAATAGCCCTAGATAGATCTTTGAGGCAAAAAATCAACATGGAGATCCAGATCCCAAACTTGACACTCAACCAAGTGGACTTAATAGATATCTACAGATTATTCCACCCAACAACTACAGAATATACATTCTCCTCATCACCACATGGAACATACTGCAAGATCGATCACATCCTTGGTCATAAATCAAGAATAGACAAATTCCATAAGGTTGAAATCTTGCCATGCTCATTCTTAGACCACAGTGGAATAAAAATAAATATCAACACACACAACATTTTCCCAAAGCCCACAAGGACATGGCACTAAACAGCATGATGCTGAACAATGACAGGGTCAACACTGAAATCAAAGCAGAAATCGAAAGATTCCTGGAAACAAATGAAAATGAAGAAATATCTTACCAAAACCTCTGAAATGCCATGAGAACAGTTCTAAGAAGGAAATTTTTATCTTTATGAGCACACATCAAGAAAACAGAAAGATCACAAGTGGAGAGCCTAACAAATCACCTAAGAGAGTTGGAAAGAGAAGATGACTAAAACCTCAACTTTAGCAGAAGAATCCAAATCACCAAAACAAGAGCCCAAATATGGGACATAGAAGACAAAAATATTATAGAAAAGATCAACAAAACAAAAAGCTAGTTCTTTGAAATAATTAAGAAGCTACGAAAAACAAGCCCTGGACCAGATAGCTTTCCAGCAGAATTCTACAAAAAGTACAAGGAGGAGCTGATACCAACTCTATTGAAAGTATTCCAGACAATTGAGAAAGATGGAATTCTCCCCAAATGATTTTAAGAAGCTAACATCACACTGATATTCAAACTGGGTATAGATCCAACAAAAAAGGAGAACTACAGGCCAATATTCCTTATGAACATAGATACAAAAATCCTTAACGAGATTCTAGCAAATTGAATCCAAAAACACGTCTCAAAAATCATCCACCATGACCAAGTAGGTTTCATCTCCAGGATGCAGGGCTGGTTCAACATTCGCAAGACCATAAATGTCATTAAATACATCAACAGATGTAAAAACAAAGACCACATAATTATCTCACTAGATGCAGAAAAAGTTTTTGAAAAAATCCAGCATCCTTCTTGCTAAAAATCCTTAAACACCTAGGTGTAGAACAAACATATCTCAAAATAGTAAGTGCCATTGACGATAAACCCACAGCTAACATATTGCTTAATGTATAGAAACTGGAAACATTTCCCCTGAAAACTGGAATAATACAAGGCTGCCCACTTTCACCCCTCTTGTTCAACATTGAGTTGGAAGTCCTAGCTTGGGCAATTAGACAAAAGAAGGAAATCCAGGGTATCCAAATAAGAAAAGAGGAAGTCAAGTTATCCCTCTTTGCTGATGATTTGATCCTATACCTTGAAAATCTAAGAGAATCTGTCAAAAACCTGCTTGCACTGATAAAGGACTTTGGCAAAGTCTCAGGGTACAAAATAAATGTGCAAAAGACAGTTGCATTCCTATACACCAACAAGAAGCAGGCAGAGACCCAAATAAAATTAGAAGCACAATCCCATTCACAATAGTCACACACAAAAATGAAATACTTTGGCATCTCCCTAACCAGAGAAGTGAAAGACCTTTACAATGAGAACTACAAAACACTGCTCAAAGAAATCCAAGGAGACACAAACAAATGGAAAAATATTCCATGCTCATGGATAGGAAGAATTAACATTGATAAAATGTCCATCCTGGTCGGGTTCAGTGACTCAACCTGTAATCCCAGCACTTTGGGAGACCGAGGCAAGTGGATTGTCTGAGCTTTCGGGTTTGAGACCCACCTGGGCAATTTGGCAAACTTCATCTCTACAATAAATAAAAAATTAGTCGGGTGTGGTAGCACACACCTATAATTCCAGCTCCTTGAAAGGCTGAGGTGAAAGGATTGCTGAAGCCCAGCACGTCAACACTGTGGTAGCTGGGAACATGCCACTGCACTCCAGTCTGGGTGACAGAGTGAGACTCTAACTCAAAAATAAATAAAATAAAATGCCCATCCTACCAAAGCCAATGTACAGGTTCACCGCAATACCTATTAAGTTACCAACATCATTCTTCTCAGACCTGGAAATGACAATACAGAAATTCATATGGAAACATAAATGACCAAAAATAGCCAAAATAATCCTTAGCAAAAGAAACAAAGCAGGAGGTATCACACTTCCAGACTTCAAACTTTACTAAAAGGCAACAGTAATCAAAATAGCCTGGTATTTGTGCAAGAACAGGCACATAGATCAATGGAACAGGATAGAGATTCTGGAAGCAAAGCCTCAATTTCTCAACCAACTCAACTTTTTTAAAGCCTCCAACAACAACCACTGGGGAGAGGAGAACCTATTCAAGAAATGGTGCTGGGAAAACTGCCTGACCACATGCAGAAGATTGAAACAGGATCCTACCTATCACCATACACAAAAATTAACTCTAAATGGATCAAAGACCTAAATGTAAATCCTCAAACTATAAGAATCTTAGAAAATGCAGGAGATACTCTTATGGAAATTGGAACTGGCAACCAATTCCTATTCAGAACCCTAAAGGCCAATACCATAAGAAGTAAGATAGACAAGTGGGAACTTTTCAAACTAACAAGCTTCTCCAAAGCAAAAGAAACCATCAAAAGAGCAGGAAGATAGCCCACAGAATGGGAAAAAATATTTGCCAACTGTATATCTGGCAAAGGCCTAACATCTAAGTTCTACAAGGAACTCAAATTCTCCAAAAGAAAAAAGATAAACAGCCCCATAAAAAAGTGGGCAAAAGACATAAATAGACACTTTTCAAAAGAAGATATACAGGCAGCCAACAGACACATGAAAAAGTGTTCAGCCTCACTCATCATTAGAGAAATGCAAATCAAAACCACATTGAGATACCACCTAACCCCAGTAAAAATGCCAGTCATTAATAAAACAAACAACAGAAGTTGGTGAGGATGCAGAGCAAAAGGAACCTTTCTACACTGCTGGTGGGAATGCACACTAGTGCAACCTCTCTGGCAGACAGTGTGGCAGTTTCTGAAAGAACTAGAAATTGACCTTCCGTATGACCCAGCAATTCCCCTATTGGGAATGTACCTGGAGGAACTCAAATCATTCTACAAAAAAGTTACCTGCACACATGTTTGTTGCAGCTCTATTCACAATAGCAAAAACATGGAGCCAACCATGTTGCCCATCGAAGCTGGACTGGATAAAAAAAATGTGGTACATATACACAATGTAATATTATGCAGCCATAAAGAAAGACAAATCTATGTAGTTTGCAGCAACTTGGATGGATTTGAAGTCAATCATACTTAGTGATCTATCACAGAAACAAAGAACAGAGTACCATATATTCTCACTCATAAGTGAACCTTGAACAATTATAATACTATAAGAAAAGAATTGGCAGTAGTGAGAAACTGTCACAGGAGGACAGTGGGATTGGCAGTTGAGGGAAACTGCTAGGGGAGAGAGGAGCAAACCTCATCAACAAGGGTACCTAAATAATCAACATTTGTATACCTAACCCTGAATTGTACCCCACATCTTTATAATAAAAAAATAAATTTATACAAAGAGTAATGAGAAAAATATACAAATAAACTTGCACAAATATATTTAAAACATAAATATAAGAAATTCATCAAATATATATACCATTATGATACCATTTAGCTAATAAAATAATACCACTTAGCTAATAAAATTTATATTTATTGATGTAGAAAGTCCTATATTTTATTTGAAATGAATAAGGTATATTATCAAGCACTGTACAGGCTATGATCCCATTCTAGTACAATCTAAGTAATCATGCATGTACCTGAATAAAATACACACAATATATTTATAAAATATGTAACTAAATCTAAGGATTTATAGCTAAATATCAATTGTGAGTATTCATGACAATACAGATTATTTTAGCTTTCTTATTTATACCTTTTATATTATCTAGCTTTAATTGAGCATGTATTATTTTTATAATCATAGAACAATATTCATTTTGTGAACTACTAGTGATGACATCAGGCAATATTTGCATTTCGTTAACTTTTATTTTAGATGTTGATTTGTTTGGGACCAGGCTTTCTCCAGCCAAGTCACTTAACTTGATGATATATATTTTTTGTTTTTTTCTTTAGATGATATATTTTTTAATTGTGTTAGAGTTCTTTTCAATTATAAAAAGATATTCCACTGTTTAATTTCTTTCTCTGTGTTATAAATTTGTGACTGGATAGAAGACAAAGAAGAACTTAATTTCAAAAGTTTCCAACACGTATACTATAATAGCATCTAACCTTTTTCCTCTCATACTTTCACACCTATCTGATTTTCTTCATTCTTTTCTTCTTCCCACAGTCTTAGAAAAAAGAACCACCATCATTTTCTCTCTGATTCCAGAGGTAACATTATTTCAACATTTGTAGTCTCATTTTCCCTGAGGCTCAATGCATCAAATTTTTATAGTTCATATTATTTAATATACTTATCAATGCTAGTCTAATTTCCATAAAATTATACAATCCTTGGTCCATCAATCAAAATGTTCTGGTCAAGAATGGGTAGCCCAACTTCATTCTTGAGATAAAAACGCAGTGACTGGCGAACGTTCAGTGAGCCATGCATCGCCTAACTCATTATTGACAAAATTAGAACTTGACTTGGATATCCTGGCCTTGTCCCCTTCTTCGTACAGCTGATCAGCAGGCAACATTTAACAAAGATAATTAACCACTCAGGGAAAACCACCTTACAGTTTCTTCATTTTATAGGTGAAAATGTTGAGGCCCAAAGAAATAACTAATAATTAGCTTAGGTTCAATTTGTTATTGTTAGTAGAGATGAGAATAGAAATTTCACATTCTTTTCTCAACACACTCTGAGAGGTTGGGTATAAGTTAGAGAAAAAGGTGAATCTGGTGCAATGGAACCAAACTATGTCATATGAAACACTGATTGCTAGTATCGAATGACTTGGAAAATTCAGAAAACTCTTTGCAGCCTTTTTAGATATTCACAGAGGTCACTGGCAAATTAAATTATGGATCTGAGAAGTTCTGCTGCAAATGAATATGTCATACTTTGTATATCCCAGAGTTGTCCAAATAGCATGTGACCATAGACCCCTTTGTCTCATAAAAATTGTCATCAACCTGTTGAAGCAGTGCTTTGATGGACATTTTGTGATTTGTTGTTGTTGTTGTTGTTGAGAACAGACAGACCTGAGTTCTAATCTCATATCTGCTCAGTTACTGAATAGGTGACCATGGGCAAGTCATTTAATTTGCTTCAAACAAAATGGGAGACAAACAAGTTTCAAAGTCTCTCTCATCTTTATAATTGTTTTGTAATCTTATCTGTCATACACATTCCAAGTGAGTATATATATATATATATATATGTGTGTGTGTGTATATATATATATACACATATATATATATAAATATGTTGAGAGAGAGAGAGAGGAGATTTATATATATTCATATAGAGAGAAGATTTATATATATAAACAGATGTATACACATACAGATATATACACATATATATGTAAAATTGCTAGTCAAAATCCATAGGAGTGTTTATATGTATATATAAAATATTTCTAATTTTAGCATTTTTCCCTCTCTCTTCTTTCAGGTAATGGAAAGGGGAAAAGAATTGGTGATGACACGGGACAATTCTACTCACATTTCATTAACTAGAACTCGTGCCATGACCAAACCATGACTGGAAGGGAGTTTGGGGGAAATGGTCTAATTGTGTGTCCAGGAAGAGAACATGGATCTGAGAAGCAAAGAGGAGCAGTCTCTGAATTTGTGTTACTAGTTTGAGTGCCCATCCAATTGCAATCTTCAAATATTTTAGAGTTCCCTAACTATACTTATCATAGGACCTGTACAATGGCAGATACTTAAAAATCTTGCATAATAAACTAGTTTTTGAATGAATGATGTGAGATGCTATAACATGGACCTATACAAAACTTGAAACATTAGACTAGAATTCAAAGACCTGGCTCTTCCTTTTTAGTGTGTGACAAGGGAGGTTGCGTGATCTTTCTAAGTTTTAGTTGCTTTCAATATAAAGAATAATAATAATAACTACATTTTCTTTAATAGAGCTATTCTAAAGATCAAATGAGATACATATGTAAGAGATTTCAGCCCTCTAAAGTAATTGTGAATAAATATTTATGCTATCATAATATTTCTATGATGGATATAATATATTCCAGCCACATTAGTAGAATAGTTTCTTTGACCCATGTAAATTAACATCTAAATATTAAATTATGAAAAGATACTTTATACATACTACTTTAGCAATTATCTGGTAAAGCCTAAGCTAAACATTTTGTGTTACAGTTTAGCATTTGGAAGACCTGATAGATTTTGTTGAGAGGACAAAATGAACTAATCTACACGAAGTCCTCGGGACAGCACCTGCAATAATTAGTGCTGAATGAATGTTATTATTATCATGAAGCGAACTAACAAGTGCTGAGAATGCTTATGCCTCAGGTGCAATGCTAAGCACTGTATATATTATCTTATTAAATTACCACAACAATTACATTGTATAGATATTGTAATTCCATTTTCTAGATTAGGATAAGTGAGACTCAAGTAGGTTATATCACTGAAACTCAGATTCTAAACTTCAAATAAGTATTTATACCTCTGTATTCTGATAATGCTTATAGGCAAATATTTTCACAAACCAACAACCAACACATCTAAATCCAGTCAAACTCCATAATAGCATATCACTGTCCTACACTCCAGTTCCTTTATAGTTCATGTTGCGAAAAACAATTTGCTAGATGTTCATTGTGTGTGATTTCTCCATTACTTCTCCTAATCAAAGACAGAGGGCTCAGAATATTCAAGAAGGTGCCAAGTAGCAGAAGGAGATTGAAACTTTTGAAAGTACTTTCCTTGATTTCTTAGTTAGTGCCTGTGGCTTTGTGTTCAGCATGTGAAAGTCTGAAGGCTGACAGCGGTTTTCCTTCTGTCTAATGCTTCATCACAAATATTGCACCCACAATAGGCAGTCTTGCTGATCCCTCTTTTTTTAGGTTTGTATATATGTAGGTGTGTATACATGTATTTGCTATTTTTGTATTATTAAAGAGGAAGTCATAGTCCTTGGTAACATAAAAAATGTTTATTTTTGTTCAGTGAGTCACTTGTTCTCTTTTTCCTGTTATATGTGACACAAATGTTGAAAGTACCAAGTAAAAGGGTATTTTATTATTTGCACAATATGTTGTGCAAATATTTGGTCAAATTGGGACAGCACATTTAGAAGAGGAAAAATAAAACTTCCCCTGGATACTCATGAATTTACTTTGGATCTTTATCACCAAGAGTCTGCGCTATGTTCTATTCAGCTATGTACTATGGATATCCAGATTGGACACTTTTATGAAGACTGTGTTTGGGCTATTCTTAGTAAATTCAAACTTCTAGAAGATATGGGTTACTTTCGTCAGAATCATGGTCAACAGCAATTGACTGTTCACTGAATAGTCACCTCTGTTCATTTTAAGCTTTCTTCATTAAAATAATAAAATCAAATTGGTTTGTAATAAAATCATTTCTGCAGTTACACAAAATATACATTTGTTTAATAAATAGTTACTGGTATTCTCCTATTTTAAGGCTCTATTTTAATCCCTGATAGCATTGCATATACATATGATACAACTGAATAATATTAAACACACATACATACGTATATTACAAATGAGATCAATGACCTCTCAGTAATGTCAGCAAAATGCAGTGGGAATACAGAGGAGGAAATAATTACCTCCTATTGAGACATGAAGGAGTGCTTGCTCATATCTCCTGATGACATTCCCTGGGCCCTATCATTTGAACACACACTAATAAGTAAAAAATTCAGGAAAGTCATTTCAGGGTAGAAACATCATTGGTAAAGGCAAAAACAAAAACAAAAAACCTACTGCATTTAAATATAGGCAATAATAGAGTATAGGTAGTGCAGTAAAAGGGGAGAAATAGTGTAAGATATTAGACTGAAAAGGCAGTCTGGGAAGAGATTATTAAAGATAATATAAATAAGTCCCCCAGATGGCAACTTTAATCTCTTGATAAGGATGGGGAACCTATGAAATGGTATATTACCCTTATGCTGGCTTACATGGACCTTTACTTGGGCCCTTCCTGTAATCATATATGTGTGTCTAATGTAAATACTATTTTAGCATTAGCTGTAGCACGATTAAAGTGCCAATGTAAGCACTTCCCCTAGGGAGAAAAGTCACCTGTACCAAAGATCAGAGAAGCCCAGAAGCTCTTGGCTGTCAGTGAAAGCTGTCAATGAATAGTGCATAAATTTCATGCACAATTTGTGTGAAATGCACTCAGTTGCTTGGAAAGAGGAATGTTTCTTGACCATTAAAGATTGAATGCAAAGAACAGAAGATGAAGGTCTTCTTTCAGCTCCTCAGGAGGATTCCCTGGAGAGGCAGGGACACAGAGAAGATAGGAAGAACGTGTGCACAGCTGTGAGACAGTGGGTGTGTGTCATGGGGAGCAGGATCCAGTGGAGCTGCCCTGAATAGCTACCAGATGTGCTCCTTTGTCAACTACCTCATCTAAAAGAGCTCTAAACCCAATATAATGAGGCAACCTTTTTAGGGCTGATAGGGATCATATGAGTTGAACCAAAAGAACCACTATTCTGAGAGAAATAATTCTTTCTCATGGGGGGGAGCATTCTTTTTAAAAGAAGTGTAAGAACCATTTCATTAGCTTTGGAGCTGTAAACAGAAAGTAAAATATGGATTTTAATCCTGTTGGCAGGAGATTGGAGTCCCCCAAAGGCAAGGGACAAGAGAAATGTGGCATAAAGCTGAGGTAGGAGCAATAAATTATTCTAAAGAACCAAAGACTGTAGGTCCATCCATGCTTCCTTTTGAGAAAGCAGAGAATAAGTTTTTGTTGTTGTTGTTTTTTGTTGTTGTTTTTTTCCCCTTAGTACTTGGAGGAGCAAAAATTGCAGCCAGAAAGCCTGGTAAAGAGGGAATTCTCATAAAACTAGTTGGAGAGTTGATTGAAAGCCAGACCCCTATTTTTCCCCTCACGAATGTAGTCTAGAAATCAGGCCTACCAATATTAAACATGCTATTTTTTTAGTCCTCCAAAAAAACCTACAGAATGAAGTGTCAAATTATTATATTTTGGAAAAACTACCATTTGCAACATATGGGTAAACAATTACAAACTCAAAAGCTGATGTTAACTCTATCAGCTGCAGTGCATACGTTTGCTAGGATCAACATTGATATGTATTTATTTTAATCTTTCAGCACCACTGTATAAATATAGCCTGTCAATGTTACAACACACTATGCTGAATACCAACTGAAGCCCGACCTTTAGTTTGCTGACTGCATGAACCATGAATGCACCATAGCGTTCCAAAGGACATAAGGATGTTAAATCTCCCCTACATTCTAAAGTTTAGACGGATTTAACTTCCTCTTCAACTTGTATTCATTCCAGCCATGCAGATTCTGCACAACCCGATGGAATGTGTGAGGAAAAGGGTCAAAGAGAGTGCATCACAGTGAAAAAAAAGAAACGAATGTACGGCCAGTTTCCAGAAGTAGATTTTACGTTTTGCATTGCCATTTGAGTTAACGGACAATTGTAACTTTTGGGAACTGTCTGTTTACAAGTGAGAAAGGGCAAACTCAACCAGTGGGTTAAAATTCAAATTTTAATGGTCTAAATTCTTTAGAAAACAGAAAAGTGGGGGTCCAAATGAAAGGCTGGAAGGAGCTGAGTTCTAATTGCTATAGCAGAAGCAAGTCAGAGTAGACATAAGACATCAAATATGTGTACCACTTGTTTGCAGAACATTTGGGGTTAGCTAATTCCAAATGTTTGCTCCTTGTCTAAAATCCTAAACCTATAAGACTATAATTCTCTAAGTCCCTGGCTCATAAATTCTCTTGGTAAAATAGGAAAAGACCTATTGTACACTTCATTTTCTTTGTATGTTTGTTTTAAAGTTTTTGTTTTAAAGCTATACATTCAATGCTTAAAATAATATTCAAAATTGGAAGTGGCTCCTTGCAAGAGAAATGTTAAACAGAGTCCTTTTAAAAAGTGTTATATAACTTAATTAGGAAAGAAATTGAAGCCAGTCAATGTTGCCTAGTTGGCAGATGCCACTCAGATCACCCTTTGTAGGTAACTTACTTTTAAACCAAAGATTCAAATTTTATTCCAGCAGCCTGAATGGTGTTGACCTTTATCTAAAATCTATACAGGGGATATACAGAGTGGAAACCTTTCTACATAGTTTGAACATTTCCAAGTCACAGATGGGCCTGACATGCTCCTTTCTGTCAGAACTATTTTATCTTCCTCTTGGGGTGTATGACCCTCACAATATCAACCTTTCCCCATAAAACCTCTATTAATTGAGCAAGCAATGTGTGCCAGACACTGATTTTTTTTGCTATGGATTCAATGGTTTGCCAAACACATACTCTTAGCCTTTCAAGAACAAGGAGCCCAGTGAGGAAAGTCAGAAAACAAACAGTAACACCAACATTTAATAAGTATCAGAAAGTGAAAGCAGAAATCTGTGGACACCCAGAGGAGAGTCTTCAAACCTTTTTCTTAGTGGGGCTAAGTATGTTTTCCAAAGGAGATGACTTCTAAAATGAAAACCAAGGGATAAGTAAAAATTTAATCTGTTAGAAATACAAGAAACCTTTCCAGTCAGTGCAATCAAAGGTCCAAGAATGAGAAAATATGCTATATTCAAAAATATAAGTATAATTTTGAAAACAACATAATATTTGGGGTATAGGAGATATAAAGATGAGGTCGATAAAATATGGCCTAACTAAAGTAGAGCCATTTAAGTATGAGCATGATAATATCAGTAATACGTTAGAGAGATTCCACAGAGTTTCTATGAAGCCATTCAGCTCACATTCCATATTAGTTTTATGTTGCCACAATAATGCCAAGTAACCAACTAGCCCAACACTCAGTGACTTAGAATAATGAGTGTTTATTTGATTCAGGAATCTTCAGTGGATGATTTGGACTGGACTAGGCTGAAAATGTTCTTGGTATCATCTGGGCTAATAACACGCCTGGCTTCCTCTGGCCATTAACTGGCTAATCTAGGCTGTTTTTGGCAAGAATAATCGGGAAGACTCATTTCTGCCTCCCATGCCTCAACTCTGTGCAAGCATGTTTTCAAGGAAAAGAGACAAGAGAAAAAGCAGAAATGTGTAGTTGTTCAAGTTTCTATAAAAGGCATAACTGGTAATATTAATTTTTTAAGCAAGATGATTGGTTAACTTATAATAAAGGGAAAGCGAACAGACTCTACCTACTTCATGAGAGGTTCTACAAAACCACATGACAAAAAGAATGGTGACAGGGCTGGCTGAAGTATCCTGGTCAATATTGCTGTCAATTGACCACACATACAATCCCTGCTGGATGTGGAATTCTGTGCTTCCTAAGATGAAAACCAATTTAAAAGATGATAATGATGTTATCAGATGGATGATTCCCTAAATAGAACATTCATCTACACCCCACCACTAGCACGTGCATGACATACTTTGTCTTTAATTTTCTAAGACAGTGACCTTGTCTCCTAAAACAGTTAGAGTGGTGATTACACTTGGGTAAGTTAGGAAAGAAGAGGGAAAAATAAATAAATAGAAGCAGAAGAGTGATATTTCCATACAAAGAGATTTGTTTTAGCAAACTTCAGGAAACTATTTTATGTAATTAAATCTAAATAAAAGTACATTAATTGAGAATAAATAACGTGTCAAACACTGTACAAAGTATTTTTACATAGGTTGTTTCAGCTCTTTCTCCTCCCCTTACACATACATCAGGTAAATGCTGTTATATTATCTTCCCAATTTTACTTTAGAAAATTCTGGGGCTTAGTAGATTATATAACAAGTAAGCATCTGAATCTGAAAACCAGCAGTGCTATTCCAGAACCCACTCGCTTAAATAATATATGTCAAATTGTTTTATCTCAAAATATCCTAAATCCTGCCCTTAAGAAAAGAGTATGTTTGAAAAGATATCACCAACGACTATGTTTTTCTTATATGCTTTTCTTAAAAGTAAATGCCAAGACCCATGAACACTTTCTATAAATGAATAATGCAGTGAAAACCTCAGAAATGTATAGACTGGTGTCACGGAAAGTCTGCTTTCCTAACAAGTCTATCTTTGATCAGTGATTCATTTACATAGATTCTGTCTACGTGTCAATCCTCATGATTTGTGGCACTGCATATTTTAGAACTTGACATATGTATTCTTTTCACAAGCCACGTTTCACAGCAGCTTCCATTGTCTATGATAATGAAGAAAGCACATCAGTAATAGAGAAAGCCCAGTTTCTTTCCGTACTACATTTGGACAGATATCAAGGCAAGCCTAACAATTACTATACTCTCTTGTATGTTCACCAACCCTCCAGGTGACTGTCTCTTTCCCTATGGATTAGAAATTCATTTATTAAAAGCATATCTATTGAGCATTCACTCTGTGCCATGCATTGTGCTAAGTATAAGAGACATAATAGAAAACAAATCATGAATTTATAATAAAGTGAGAAAACAAACAAAAAAGGTAAACAAATAACCAAGAATAATTGCAAATTAAAATAAGACCTATAGGGAGCAATTTATACTATATACCTGTACCCGTAATAAACTGACTTTTATTAGAATAGTCAGAAAGTGGAAACATCAGGTCTCACTCTGATGTGAAAAGAATAAGAAGAAGTGTGCAAAGAGTTGTCTTTAATCAAAACATTCAGGGAATGTAGGATCTGGGTTCCTCAAATGTTTTGAAAATGGAGAGTTGACCAGTAATCACTCTTGTTTTATCCTTAACTGTTGAAATATAATAGCTCTCTGCCAGGCTCAGTGGCTCAGCCTGTAATCCCACGCCTTTGGGAGGCTGATGTGAGTGGATTGCCGCAGCCCGCGGGTTCGAGACCCGCCTGGGCAGCAAGACCTCATCTCTACAATAAATCAAAAAATCAGCCAGGCGTGGTAGCACATGCCTGTAATTCCAGCTACTCGGAAGGCAGAGGCAGAAGGACCACCGGAGCCCAGCAGGTCGAGGCTGCAGTGGCCGGGAGCGGCCACTGCACTCCAGTCTGGGCAACAGAGTGAGACTCCAACTCAAAAAAAAAGAAAGAAATATAATAGCTCTCTTTCCTGCTTTAGTTACATATATTCAATCAAGACGAATTGTGTTCTTGTTAATCAGGACTTCACAATGCCCAGGGTTATTGTTCTCCTCTTAAGTTGGGGCTCATAATATTTATGGGTTTGAAGGATCCTCCAAAGTGACAGATCTCTCCTCTTACCCAGTTTTGGGCTCAGGCACAGACTTAAAAGCATCAGAGACAGAGATGAGCAAGAGCTCATCCTGGACAATGTGGAAGTTATCAGATTCCAAAATCTATTTTTAATATGAGCTTTAAAAAATAGTTTCTTTCTCTTAAAATTTGAGTATATTTTTAAAAGCTACTCGAAAATTTTAGTTACTTGAGTTTGAGTTAATTTAATACATATGACAAAATAAATCTAAACATGTACACTGATAAAATGTTAACAGATAATTTTTTATTAGTAATAAAAGAGTTGTCTTTTTTCGGTGATTTTGTTTGTTTGTTTGGGGGGAATTCGTTTGCACATTGTCCCAAGTATTTACAAGTCCATTATACGTTTACTAGATTTCCCATTCACTACAGTATAACTATATTAGTATACCGTGATAGAGGACACCAATTTGGTGAAAAGGTAAGAAACATGTAGCAGAAAATTTTTTATCCAGTTTTGATTTTTACCAAAATTTTAATTTATCTGCAAGCTATTTTAAAATTTTACCCTTTTTTATTTAATGCCAAAGTATTCTAACTTATACACATGAAATCTTTGCTTCAATCTGTATAATTTTATAAGTTTACAAACCTGTATATTTACAACTAAAGTCAATAATGATAGAATGATAACAAATAAATACACCAACAAAGGAAAAGGAGAGAAATCTAATATGTAGAATATCATCAATGAGTCATGTGCAGGCTTGCTGAGAAGATATGCCTGTCTTCTGTTTGTACCTTCATATCCTCTCTCAAGCACTGTTTACCTTGCTCTCTGCCCTGGGATACTGGCCTCCATGAAATGGCTTCTGGTTGGGTTCCACCAGTTGGAGGCATCAACAGGCGATGAAGTAAAGAAAGAGGATAAAGGCAAGGTGCAAGATATTCGTTCCACAGGGTCAGCTTAGATTAGTGGTGTCTCTTGACAGAAGGGTACAGTTGCTCTCATGGCAATTCTCTACATTCTCCTCTCCTTCTGGGTCTCAAGTCAGTACAGCTCTGAGGTTGTGTTGGTCCTCTCAGATTACTGCACTACTGATTCCAATTCCCTGATATTTTGTCCATACCTTTCTCAATAGTCCCTTTATAAAACCCTACAAGAAATATCTTAATATGTGTATATCTATCTGTTTCTTACAGAGTTCCTAATTTAGATGCTTTTTTTAGATACATTTTTTTCCTTTTTCAAAACAGTTTTAACAATTGCTGTGTTACTAAGTTAATATAACAGTATCTTATAGTGCCAAATATGTTTTCAATTCTCTTTCCAGGACACTTTTTTATTTTATTTCCAAATAGCTCTCAGTAGAACAATTATCAATGGCTCCATTTTATGGTTTAGTAAACTGAGGCTTATAGGTATTAAGTAACTGGACTACTGTCAACATGGAGATCTATGACTGCTGAAATGCATGATTCCTTCTTCAGGATCCTCTTCCTTAAACCTTGCTGCCAAGGCAAACTGCAAACAACCAAAAAACATTTGGCCATGACTACAAAATAACCACTATGAATTCTGTTTTTGCAACATCTAAAACACAGGTCTACAAACTATAGCCCACAGGTCAAAGCCACCTATTCCTTTTCTGTAAACAAAATTTATTGGAACCCATCTACATCCACTCATTTACTTATTGTTCATGGCTGCTTTTGCTGCCCTTTTGAGTAAAGAAAAGGCTCTTATGACCAACAACAACTAACATATTTATTATCTGGCATTTTTTTAAAAAGCCTTTGTTGGTCTCTGGTCTGAGCAATAAAAATGTCCACTTTTTTTTTCACAGTGGCCTGTGACAATTAAATTACTTAATTTAATTTATTAGTTTTATTTAATTTAGTAGACATGATAAAATAAATCTAAATGTGTACACTGACACAATTTTAACAGATGACTTTTTATTAGTAACTAAAGAGTTTTTGTCTAATTTTGGTTTTTGGTAATTTTGTTTGTTTGTTTTTGGGGAACTTGTTTGCACATTGACCCAAGTATTTACAAAGTTCATCATAACCTTTATGAAAGATTCAGTCACTTAAAACCTTGTTTTTATATTTTAAAAATCTGTCAATGGTACTTTAGACAACTTCAAGTTAACCAGACTATTAAACTAATCATACCATGCCATTCTATGATTAATCTGAGAAACAGAAGCATATCTCACCAAGTTAAATTATTTCTTTAAACATTTCCTTTTAAATGATGTTCTGAAAATAAATTCATTTCAAAGGGATGGAAACAGGGGCACTTTAGTTTTTTCTATATTGCCAGAAAATATGCTAAATAAAATATGGGACACTGAACTCAAAGACTAGCAATTTTTAAATTAAAAATTGGTTTTAATTTTAGGGACAAGGGAAAATTGATCTCTATGATATTTTGTGAACAAACTATTAATGCATACTGTCCCAGTTATTTCCTTCCATAAAGATGTTTACCAGTATGTTTCAGGGAAATAAAAGAAATGTATGGCTACATGCAACATAACATTATAACTTTTTAAAAATTAGTGAAAACAAGTAACGTGGGTTAGAAATTTATTTCTTACTGTGAGACTTCTGGAAACTAGAGATTATAGTGAACAACTCTACTTTTTCTCCCCGCCCATTTCCATCCATTAGAACTATGAATCACATGGCCTGTCCTCCCCTCTAGAATGGCCACTGTGCTATCCCCATTGGTCTTTAGCATAATTAACTTTCCCAGTCACAGGGACTGATTCATGAGTGGACCTGTTACCTAAGCAAGGTCAAATCAGAACCTTTTGAGGAAAATGGATAGTGATATTGATAGGTTGAGAGACCATAATCTTCTGAGCTTTGACTTTTAAAGATCTTAGGAGCCTGAAGAGGTCACTGGTCATTTTCACCCTGTAGGAAAAGTCTGGCTGAGAATAGAGTCAACACAAAGGCAAGCAGAATAGAGAGAGAAGTGAGATAGCCTCCCGATGGCCTCATCTAAGTACCTAGATCAAGACCAGAATGGAAATTAGCCAACCCCTGTATTTTCCATTTATGTGAGTCACAATTTCCCCCTTCCACATTTTTTCCTCAATGTAGTTTGATGAGAGATTATCATTTACAGCTGAAAGTGTCAGGGTGCAAAGATAAATATTCACTGAACACCTATATACCCAATGTCTATTGTACACAAAGCCTGATAATAAAACTTCTCTACTAGGGTGCTTACAGAAAGATGGTGAGAGGGAATGAGCTAGGCAGGTGATGCATGCTATTTAGAGAAACATGCAGTGCATACTGAATAGCACTGCAGTATCAAAGAAGTGTATTTCCTCAATTATCCAACAAAGAGTTAGTTATACCTTAGAGACAATGGAGGAAAAAATGAAACATTGCCCTTTCCCTTATGGAACTTGCAGTCTAATAAGGAAGACAGATATCAATGAAATAATCTCACAAAAATAAGTGTAACTGTCATTAACAACCTAGTAAGGAAAAATGTGCAGTGCTATTAAAAAGTGAGAACAAGGATTTGAATTAGTTCAAAGGGTCAGGAAAGATTTGCTTGAGGAAGTGTCTATAGATGTTGGCCGAGTGAAGATGAGCAGGAGGAGCACATGGAAAGGGATGATTTTTATAAGAATAACAGCAGCTAGCATGTCTGGAGCACTAAAAGTGTGACATGGAGTTGAAGATGGAGGGGTGTCATTCTCCAGGCCATTCTAGATGCAGTGACCTGGGGCAATCCCTGTATATACTGCTGCCCATGGAAATCATAAATAATAAACAAAGCCTTCTTTCTCAGAAAATATAAAAACAGGACATTAGTGGCAAAACTGGTGATATGCAATAAAGTCTGAAGTTTAGTTATTAGTGATGCATTAATGTTAATTTGTTAATTTTGATAAATGTACCACAGTGATGTAAAATGTTAACATTAAAAGAAACTCGACAAAAAGTATTTAAGAATCATCTGAAACTTCATTTGCAACTTCTCTATCATTTGCAACTTCTCTATCAATCTACAAGTGTCCCATAATTGTTTATTAAAAAACAAGATAACAACAGCAAAAAGGTTGATTGATGGAAGGAGAAAAAAGCTGAGTTTTATTTTATACTAAGGAAGATAGAGGGCTACCAAAGAGGTTTAAGCAAGGTGGAGTGGCAAGGAGGAGAATCCCCAGATGTGTGTTTTGACAAGGCCACAGCTCTGCCTGCAGGTGGGAAACTGATTGAATGGAGCCTAAGTGACTGCAGTTGGATTAGTCTGGGCCATCTTAATAACCTAGGAAGTGATGCCTGTCTTGGGCCAGGAGATAAAAAGAATGGATAGATACAGGGCCATTTTGAGGATGAACTACATAATTGTTTTTGGTTGACTGCATGTGAGGATGGAGGACAGGAAGGGATCAAGGATGACCTTTAAGTTTCTACACATTTTGCTATGACTGGGAATCTCAAGGGACCACACACACACACACACACACACACACACACACACACACACACAGAACCCTGTTGTGAGCAGATCAAGGGGTGAGGGGGATGGATGGATCCTGATATGCAACAGGAGCATAAGAGGACAGCAATTGCCCCCCTGTGAGGACTGGCAAGAAACAGACAGCATCTTAGTTTCTGCACCACCAGAATATCAGGTGGCTTATCAAGACAGCATGTCAGGTGAGGGTCCAAAGGAGTCACATCAAAGTCCTGTTCCTCAAATGGGAATTCAAAGCTATGACAGAATTTGCCACAATAGAAAGTGCGCCCAGTGTGATGAAGCCTGATCTGCTCAGAGCCCCTGATCATGGCCCAGGCTGGACCTGTACATCCAGCATGGAATGAGGCAGACCTACCAGGAGATGGTTGTATTAGCAAAGGCAGAGGCATAGCCTGGTAGCAGGAGACTTTGGAGACTCCCAGACCTCTAGCAAAAGACCCCAGAACAGTGCCTGGCACATAACTGACACTCAATATCTGTTGAAGGAAACAAGGAATAGATCAAACATACTGAGCATCAATCGCTTCACCTGAGAAATCAACCTAATAATAAATAACTGATAGGGATGTTCAAGGCTTAAATTAGACTGCGGTGCAGTGTTGAGTTCAGGGTTAGATTCATGAATAGTACTGGAAAAGTCATAGCCATGAAGGAGGGGCAAAGGCCTAGGAAAAATATACGTCATTCGTTTTTATTTCTCTTCAGTGACCAGTACTTTGCCCTTAGTTACCAATCTAATTATAAACTGGCACATTAAAAAAGTATACATGAAGTATGAGTATTTTAATCCATGTGGACAAGGCCCAGGTATATTATTCACCATTGTGTCTCAGGTACCTTAATCCACTACATGACTACTAAATATCTGGCATATAATTTGTGTCTTTAATTCCTCCCTGTAGCCTGTAGAGTATCTCTCTTCAAGAAGGTGCCCTCTGAAGTTTTTTGGTTGTTGGTTTTTGTTTTGTTTTGTTTGTTTGTGTCCTCCTTGGCTGGGGCTATCTTTTCCTTTCCACTTACAGTGAAAGTGAGTAGAAAGCATTGAGTATCTCTTTCCCTAAGAGGAATTCACTTCACTGTCATAATCTGCCAGTGACCAGATGACACGTGGTAAGCGCCAGAGTTCTCCCCAAGCCCTGGGAATGAATGAATTACCCTTCGGGTGGGTTGTGCAAGAAGAAAAGCCTGCTGGTTCCGGGAATAGCCTCCATATCCAGGAGAGGGGGCGGCAGCTGTGGGTGGCTTTCAGCGACTTGGCTTGGTTGGTAAGGAAGACTGAGAGGCATAAATTCTGAGGCTGGTTTTAGAGTCAGTTAAGCTCCTGAAGGGGAAGCCCAGTGGATGGAAAAGACCATGATTTGTTGCTGCCTGGTCAGAATATGAGTCAGGCTCCTTGGAAGCTGCAACCCTGCTTAATTTACCTGTCAAATAGCCTGATGGATTTGTCCATGGAGTTTTTAAATAGAAGATAAAGCTCTTCACTCTGGGAGACTTTACCCTTCAGTGGGGAGCATATCCATCACTTACCCGGATCAATGTGGATAATTCAGGGCTCTTCAGCCCCACCTTGTTGAGCATTCTATCTCTACTGTACAAATATAATTATTTAGAATAGAATTTAAAAGATTTCCCATTGTGTGCTCAGTTTATTTTCCAATGAAAACTCTGAGGAGCCAGTCGCCGCTAGTTGGTGTTCTGCAGGCATGCCTTGTGCCGCAGTCTGCAAGCTACCCATCAAAGATGGCAGACTCAGAGACCCAAGGGAGCTCAGAGAGCAAGGCGAGCTTGCATGGCCCTACATCATGACTTTTCACTATTTTTCAACCGTATTTGGCTCACTCCCCTAAAGGTTCTCTATATCACTCCTATCCTTTCATTAAAAAACATGCTTTGGGGAAAAAAAATGTTTTGGGGATAGGAATTTACAAACAGATAATCTATAGAGATCCCTGGTCTCCCCTCCTCTTCCTCATGAGAGATAAGCAAACAGAAACATTATGGAATTCAGAACATCTATTAATCTGCAAAGCTTGGACTAATCCTTTTTTACAAGGACTGAAGAATCTGGTCTAAATCACTAATAAATACTGAATGTGCCTGTTTGATTCATGGTTTCATAGCAACTGTAAGTACTAATGTGAATTTACATAACATCATTTTTATCTTTTCTTTGCTAGTAATAATGTATAATTCTATTCATCCCAGAAAGATGAATTGAATACAGAAATTTGCTCATTTCATGAAATACTAATTTTACCTCTTTTAAAAACTGCTTAATTTTCCAACTACAAGAACAAATAGTTGAATTCACTTTCATCTGTGGAAAAAATATTGAGACCAAAATATTATTAATCATATGATCAATGTGTAATTGTTTCAAAATATCTACATTGATACAAAGTGGAAAAATGTAAACTACTTTTTTAATCCTATTTAAGTAATAGATAAGCAGGCTAAGGAGTTCCCCAAAACAGTTTGCATCTTAAAATTCCATATCAAGCCGGGCTCGGTGGCTCAGCCTATAATCCCGCGCCTTTGTGAGGCTGAGGTGAGTGGATTGCCTGAGCCCGCGGGTTCAAGACCCGCCTGGGCAGCGAGACCTCATCTCTACAATAAATCCAAAAATCAGCCAGGCATGGTAGCGCATGCCTGTAATTCCGGTTACTCGGAAGGCTGAGGCGGAAGGATCGCCGGAGCCCAGCAGGCAAGGCTGCGGTGGCCGGGAGAGGCCACTGCACTTCAGTCTGGACAGCTGAGTGAGACTCCAACTCAAAAAAAAAAAAATTCCATATCAATTAAAAATATGCTCCAAAACATAAGCATATATTCTTAGTAAACATTCTTAATCTAAGTACCAAACTAAGATAGAATTTAATTTTTTTTTTTTTAACCAGGATACCAATACCAGGAGTCATAAAGGACAGATTGATTATATGAAAATGAAAAGTTTTATAGCAAACAAAAAATGACAAAAAAATACAGAAAGCCGAAGATCAAATACCATATTGGTGGCAACCAAATTACACGAGCCACAGTTTAGAAGTAAAATCAGAACCTTCCTACCCACTCCTCACCTCCTGACCTATAGTCTTTTGAAATGCATTATTTTTTTTCTGGGAAAGTCAACAGTTTGCTATTTTTTAAGAGTCCATGCAATAGTCTGAATACAGAAGTGCTTTTGAAAGACAAAGTGTGGTGGGCTGAATAATGACACCAAGATGCCCATGTCCTCATTTCTGAAACCTATGGCAAAGAGACTTTACAGACGTGATTACATTCAAACGTTTTTCTACAAGGAGATTATCCTGAATTACCCTGGCGGGACCAAATGTAATCACAAATGTCTTTACAAAAAGAAAGTAGAAAGAGTTTTGACTATAGTAGAGGAGAAGGCCGTGTTGACTCCAGAGCAGAGATTGGAACGATGCAGCCAGGAGCCAAGGAATGCTCCCAGTCTCTATAAGCAGAAAAAGCAAGGAACAGACTCTACC
Source organism: Carlito syrichta (assembly GCF_000164805.1). Classification (NCBI taxonomy): domain Eukaryota; kingdom Metazoa; phylum Chordata; class Mammalia; order Primates; family Tarsiidae; genus Carlito; species Carlito syrichta. Next base: position 951,809 of record NW_007246680.1, on the reverse strand, counting down.
CTCGGAGCCTGCAGAAGAAACCCATTTTCACTGGCATCTTGAGTTTAATTCCTTAAGACTTATTGCACACTTCTGACATTCAGAACAGCAAGAAAATAGAGTTGTGTTGTTTTAATCCACTAAATTTGTAGTAATTTGCTGCAGCAGCAACAGGAAACTAATATACAGGGTGTAGAAAAAGAACTTGATTCACTAAAAAGTTTGTTACAAGCTCAGACCAAATCATCTCCATATTGAGAACAAACAAGGGACCAAGTCCCACTCTGGCTTTGGGTTGAGGCTTCCAGCTTTATCAGGACTTGGGCTCCTCCTTAGCTGGTGTTCAGGCAGCTCCTGTATTTGTCTTTCTTGGGGGACAGTCATTCGAGAATTTGACCATATTTCCAACTTAAGAAATGAATAATACCTAGCTAGAATTAATGAGTCACTTTTGTAAATCACTAATAAACGCAGTGCTTTAAAATGAGCTGTGACTTTATTTCAGGCTTATAAAAAGAGATATTGTAGTTATTTAAAAGCACTAATGTATCACAAGATTTCCAAAATATTTATCCCATGATTTTCCAAACAGCATTATCTTGACCTGGTGAACAGCTGCTCTGGAGTTGCCACTTAGCATTTGATAAATGGTAGCAGCAAGTCAAGGATTTACAATGCAAATTTTAGGCCCAGTTTTTGAAATAATTATATATTCATTATGCAATAATCTGAGGAAAGAAAAGAGACACTTTCAATAAACTATTGGATTGATAAAAACAAAAAATATCAAATACCACTCTAGAAAAGCGTTGCCGACTTAAGAGAGTGTTGGTGTCTTTAATATACAATTAATTATTACATATCAGTTAAAAAATAAAAAAATAGAAATCACAGTATAAAAATAGCATAGGAAATTGTAAAGGAATGGCCAATGGACAACAATTCTGAAAAGATGTTTATACTCACCAATAATAAAAAATAAAACCAAACTAAAATTCAGATCAGCAAACAATATAAAATAATTATATTATGCAGTATATTCACTTTCATGCAAATATAAATTTGGTGTTTCTGAAGAGCACTTTAGAAAACTGAATAAAATTTTTTTGCCTATCTATATTGACAATAAATTTCATTTGTAAGAATCTGTTCTTTAAAAAATACTTAAGCAAGCCGGGCTCGGTGACTCAGCCTGTAATCCTGCACTTTTGGGAGGCTGAGGTGAGTGGATTGCCTGAGCCCGTGGGTTCGAGAACCGCCTAGGCAGGCGAGACCTCATCTCTACAATAAATCAAAAAATTAGCCGGGCGTGGCAGCGCACGCCTGTAATTCCGGCTACTCGGAAGGCTGAGGTGGAAGGATTGCCGGAGCCCAGCATGTTGAGACTGCGGTGGCCACGAGCGGCCACTGCACTCCAGTCTGGGCAACAGAGTGAGACTCCAACTCAAAAAAAAAAAAAATACATAAGCAAATAATATTCAAGGATATTCGGTGAATATATTTGAGTACATTGTGAGAAACAGCATAAACGTTCATTAATAGTAATTTATTGAAAGGTGTTGGCAGTAGTGGGAAACTGCCAGGGGAAGGGGGTGGGATTGGCAGATGAGGGAAACTGCCAAGAGAAGGAGGGGTGCACCTCATCAACAAGGATGCCTGCGTAATGAACATTTGTATACTTAACCCTGAATTGTACCCCATATCTTTAAAGTAAAGAAAAAATAGTAGATTATTAATTAATTATGATACTATACAATAATATAGAGGGATAAATGTAGCCATTTAAAATGTCAATATATAGATATCAAAACAGACATTTTTGTACTATTTTAATGGAAAAAAGCAGTTAAGAGATAGCATATATTGCATTTGTTTTCAGAATTAAAAACTGCCACTTATCAAAAATATCCAAATTTTAAAAACATTGAGGGGAAATGCCACAATTCAACTGACTTTTCTTTCTATTATGCCCCAACCTCAAACAAATACACACATTATATATATATAAATACCTTGTATACATAAATACCTTGTATATTTATATATATATATATAAATACCTTGTATTCATTTATAAATATCGTTTTTCAAAGGATATTTACTTTTTTTTGGCAGAGACAGATTTTTAAAGGTGATTTTGATTTATTCCTTGATTCTAATGATATTTAACTTTTATTTCTAAGCAAATGACCACACTGTGTTTTTCATTTCATTTTATTTTATTTTCTATTTTTTTTTAGTTGGAGTCTCACTCAGTCGCCCAGACTGGAGTGCAGTGGCCGCTCCCCGCCACCACAGCCTCGACCTGCTGGGCTCCGGTGATCCTTCTGCCTCAGCCTTCCAAGTAGCTGGAACTACAGGCGCGCGTTACCACGCCCGGCTAATTTTTTTGATTTTTATTGTGGAGATGAGGTCTCGCCAAGTTGCCCAGGCGGGTCTCGAACCCGCAGGCTCAGGCAATTCACTCACCTCGGCCTCCCAAGGCGTGGGATTACAGGCTTAGCCACCAAGCCCGGCAGTGTGCTTTTCATTTTAAAATAATGTTGCTGACCTTTCCACCAAATGTTACCCCCCAGGAAGGGAAATCATCATGAATGCTACTTTTTGACTTGTAGACTAATGAATAGATTTGCTTATATTTTCTTAAATGTGTGTATACATGTGTAAATAAATAAATAGAGTCAATAGAATGGAATGAGGTAATACTGGGTATGGGAACTAAAATAGAGTGAAAGATGACATCGGGGCTCAGAGGTATGTAAGGACAATGTTTAAAAAAAGTGATTAGTATGTTATTTTGCTTTGAAAATGAGAGGACTTAAAAGTAATGATACCCAAGTAGCAGCAAGCATATCCAGAGCATCAATCTTGGTTTCTTTTTCCATTCTCCAATTAAACAGAAACAAAACTCCTGAATGAAATGGCTGACTCTGGAACTGAGGCAGGCAATATGCAAGTTAAGCCTGAAGCATCCAGTTGTGCCAGAAAGTGAGAAAGTATTAAACACACCAATGTTCATACATGTACAAAAGTGAACATATCTCAAAGGAATACAGAAGTCAACTGAAAGAGCCCCCAATGGCCAAAGCTGAAACAATTTGAGAAAAAATTAAATACCATAGTGTTGAATTATAGCCCAAAGTATAAAATACATATGGACAAGTTCATACCAGTACAAACATATAATTGAATAAATAAATAGGGGGAAAAAGACAATCTCCCTTGCATAAGAATTTCAAATAATGTAGGTAAATACTCTGTCTTTAAGGAGGGGGTGCGTAAGTCTCCACTCCTTGAGTGTGAGCTGAGCATAAAAAAATAGAGAACAATTTTACAGTGGGGAAATGTGACAAACACCTCAGTCAGGTGATCATAAGCAGTGATAAGTCATGTTGAGAGTACGTGGTTTTGGTATGATGTGATGAGGTGGCACCTTACTTCTGTATTTTCATTTACAAAACACATCATCCCAGCCTAATCATGAGAAAAATATCAGACAAATCCTAATTAAGGAACAGTCTACAGAACAACCAAACAGTAAATCTCAAAATGATCAAGGGCAGACAAAATAAGGAAAGTCTGAGAAATTCTCATAGCCAAGAAGAGCCCAAGGAGACATGAAAACTAAATGTAATATGGCATCTTGGGAAGTATAGACTTTAGTTAATAATAATGTATCAACATTGGTTAATTGGTTGTGACAAATGTACCATACTAATATAAGATGTGAAGTTATAGAAAATCGGTGTCGAGTATATGGGAACCCTAGGTACTATCTTTGCAGCTTTTCTGTACATCGAATGCTATTTTAAAATAATTATTTTTTAAAGGGTAGTCAGGGTAAATTTCATTTAGCCATTCAAATTAAGCAAAGACTTAAAAATGGTGAGGAAGCTGGTCATGAGGGTATCCAAGAGCAGCCTGTGTAAACGGTGTGTCTGTTCCTTTTTGAGGAAGAGCAAAGGGATCCCTGTACTAGCAGGGATCAGGATGAGGGAGTTGTGGAGGGTAGTGAGAGAAGAGGTCAGAGAGGACAGAGGTGTGGGGAGCAGCATAAACAGTACCTGTAGGATGCATGGGTCTTGTAGACCATTTCAGCGATTTTTGTCTTTCCCTCTAAGTAAGATGAGTAGCCACTGGCCTCCTTTTTGAAAGATTCATTCTGGCTGAGGTGATTGTGAGAGGTAAGGGTGAAATAGGCTGTTTCAGTCATCCACGTAAGCAGTGATGGCAACTGGGGCAGGTTTAACAGTGGAGGTGATAAAGACAAGTGATATTCTGCTAAGAAGCAGTCATATTTGAAAACAAAGTTTTCTATCAGGTTAAACTGAAGTAAGTTTCTGATGCAGCTGCTCATGTCTCCCAAGAATTCCTAGACTGGGTATGGGGTCATATTGCGAATGTCTCACTGCAAAATGACTTGAGTCCAGTGAAATCTTATTAGGGTTAAAGTCTTTCAGGGGTCCTTAATATTTTGATTTTTGTTTTCTGAAATTGAATTTGATTTTATTTTACCTTATAATTTCAGTTCATCTAAATTTTGTGTTCTCTACATGTGATGTTTGACCACACAATTCATCGTTATGGAAGTTCAGCATTGTATTTCTCTCTCTACACTGTGGTGCACCTAACTTGTGGATTTTTTTATACTAAAAATGTAGAATAAAGACTGTTTTGAAGATTTGAATAAAGTGATGAAATTGCAGTACACTTCAAAAATAATTCAAGAAGCTTATATTTCGTGCTATATATTTATACCTCAACTTGACATCAAATAAATTTGGGGGATGAGTCATATTCCACAAGTCAATAACTTTTACGTTCCTTAATTAATGTGCTGGTACTTGTGCTATGTTCAAGGTTCTATGCCATGATTTACCCAGCATCCAATTTTAGGGCTTCCTCCTGAATGGTGTATTTTGTCTTATCACTTAGCCAGGGGTTCAGGTAAAGCAACAAGTGGTCTGAAAGCAACTTTCCAAGAAAGGGCAAAGCTTTGAGGTGCAGCGAGATCTCATTAGCGGGAAATTGTTCAGTTCCTAGGATGGGAAAGCACTACAATGCAAAAAGTATGTTTTCTCCAAAGCATTCCTGAATAAGGAAATAAACTAGAAGATATATTTTAATGCAAAAACACATCCATATATGATTTCAAGAAACCATGCGTTTGTCCACTGAGGCTAATGACATCCCTCCTTGTCTTCATGACCACATTAGGAAATTCTCTATTACTATTATCATTATAAGTGATGAAATCTGTCTGTTTTTTAATTGCTATTTTTTTTACAAGAAATAAAAATGTAAGAAAATGTTTAAGTTGTGCAAAGACACTGCTATATGCACAAAATTAAAAATTCTCCTGAAATTGAACTGGAAACATACATTTAGCACCATCATATTATAGTTCAAAGTGTTCATTGACCACCTGAAAAGTGAAAGCTTGAGTGTGACATATGAAAACGATCTGAGGTAACAGTATAAAAATGCCTAAAAAGCCAGGCTCAGTGGCTCAGCCTGTAATCCCGCGCCTTTGGGAGACTGAGGTGAGTGGAATGCCTGAGCCCGCGAGTTTGAGACCCACCTGGGCAACTTGGCGAGACCTCATTCCCTACAATAAATCAAAATTAGCCAGGCGTGGTAGCGCCCGCCTGTAGTTCCAGCTACTTGGAAGGCTGAGGTGGAAGGATTGCTGGAGCCCAGCAGGTCGAGGCTGCAGTGGCCGGGAGCAGCCACTGCACTCCAGTCTGGGTGACAGAGTGAGACTCCACCTCAAAAAAAAAAAAAAGCCTAAAATTAGAGATAATATATAAGGAAGATGCACAGAAGTCGAGGATTGTCTGGATGAAGGCTAGAGAGAAACTCATCTTTGATAATGTTGGATGAATCTTGGCTCCTTTTCCTGACATTTGCATCTCCTCTTGGGTGGACTTGACAAGTTGTTATTCATAACAAATTCACACTTCCGAGGGGTGTTTTACTAGTGGCCACCCTAACACTAAGAAATTAATTTTAATTATTTATGTGGCCTGTATGTTTTGGAAATGTGGGTAACGATAGTTTCTAAGTCATTGTAAAGATTCAGTGCCATAATATATACATAAAGTATTTAACACTGTTGGGTAAATGTTCAAAAAATGGCTGAACATTTATCAATTATAATAACAAACAGTTGATACAATTATCAATAATAATTATTATCATTGATATTTAGAACACTTTGAGAAGCTCCCAAGGACTTTCAAAACATACTTTATAGACAAGATCAAATTTCTTCTAAGTGTAAGACTGACTTCCCCTTGTTCAGTTTTGCAAGAACACAGGCTGACTCCCATCATCATAGGAACAGTACATAAGAGATGCCGATTGTTACATTATAAATATGGTCACCATTCCTACTTTTGGAAGTGTTTATCAGACATTGCCTTAACTTGTTTCCATATACCACATTTTTAGTGTTAGCCAGCAGTTTGCAGCTTGCTTCTGACTCTGTGTTAGTAAAAAACATATTTCTCAGATTATATGTCCCAATTTTCAATTGTTAAAAAATTGCTTGCAATAATACTAAGTTTAATGCCTGTACAGTGAGTCAAGTCACCTGACATATCTGCATTCCATTTAATACTTAATTGTCTCTGCAATGCAGAAGTAGGCTCCAAGGAAGAAAGGCAATCAATCTACCCATGTATGTGAGCTTCCAGTCCAAAGACAGAGGAGCATTGCAGTGCGAGCGGCAGAGACAGGGTGTTACTCGCAGCCTAGAGCAATCAATGCAAATCTATGCTGCAGTTAGAAGGTGTTTTAATTCCAATAATAGACATCCTGTGATTGATGAATGTTTCACAGCTGTTTTCTACGTGGCTGCTTAATTCAAGCCTGCTGGCAGAGGTGTCTGCTGGCTTCAGCAAGTTGCCGACTCCAGAGTATCATCATGAGTGGCCTCCAGCAGGTTGAAAGGAGAGGCTAGACTGGGAGCTCGGGCATAAAAGTTGGTGTGAAATCAATGCATGATGTGATAAGTAAAATTTCATTCAACTGCCAAATAACACCAAGTAACTGACAAGAACACTAGTAGGTGGCTGAGTCAATGATCATCTTTGTCTTGCCTTTGACATAGCCACCTAAAAATCCTTCCCCAGTGATCAAGAGTAACTATGCAGCCAGAAAGAACAAAATCACAGACTTTGCAGCAAATTGGATGGAGTTGGAAACCATCATACTAAGTGAACTATCCCAGAACAAGGAACTGAATACCCCATGTTCTCACTCATAAATGGGCCCTGAATATTCATCACATTAGCACTAGGGTTGGATCAACAGTCGCTGGGCACTTCCAGAGGAAGGGGAGGGACAGGTGACAACACAAAGGGTACCTGGTCTCAAACTAGGGGAAGTGAGGGTCATTTGGTGGCCCAAACTTTACCTGCATACAGCCAACTTGTATAGTTAATCCTTACTTATACTCCACATCTCTAAAATAAAATAAAATTAAAATCAAAAAGAATAATCCCATGGAAAGGTCTTGTCAAGAACTTAAAACTACCTGGCCTTATGTAATATCATAACCATGTCCCTGGAAGATTCTGTTTTGTTTTGTTATTTTTTATGACTGTTTTTTGTATGTAAATTTACATGGGAGATGTCCTGTAATCCAGATGGGAGAAAAGGTTGATAGAGTCATTCCAAGAAAACAAACTTGAAAATAAATATAACTCAAACTTCAGAAATTTAAATTCTTTCTATTTATTCCAAAGAAAATATAGCACAAATTCACAAGAAACATACACACAGTTGTTGCTTGTTATATTATTTTTCATATTGTGAAACTTATTGTACCAAAAACTTGGAAACAATCTAAATGCTGGTCAGTGAAGGAATAACAAAATTGTGGTATAACTATGCTTTGGAATACTATGCTGCAGTTAAAAGAATCAGGCTACATGTATCATCATAAATGTCAAAAACATATGGCTAAATGAAAAAGAAATAAAGTCATGATGTATATAGTCCATGCCAATAATTTATTTGTATGGATTTTAAAATTTTATACTAAGCAATACTTTATAGAAATGAAGTCATAGTTCATTCCAAATAATTTATTTGTGTGGATTTTAAAATTATATACTAGACAACGCTTTATAGAAATAAAGTCATAGTATATATAGTCCATACCAAATAATTTATTTGTGTGGATTTTAAAATTTTATACTAAACAATACTTAATAGAAATGAAGTCATAATATGTATAGTTCATACTAAATAATGTATTTGTGTGGATTATAAAATTATATATTAAACAATATATAAATTGTATACTAAAAAATTATTGTAAAATATTGTAACATGAAAAGTACATACTAAACAATACTTTATGTTCATGGACACACACAGATTTAAGTCCTCAATGAGAGATAGATTATAAGTATGCATATTGGATGTCAACACACAAGAAGGGGATATAACTGGGGAAAGGGCCAAAAGAAGCCAACATAGTCAACAGTAGATACAAAGGTCATGATTTGAAAAATAAGAACATTGTGCCTGATCCTAAATCAGGGGAAGTGAGGACTAGTTGAGGCCCAATCTTCACCTGCACATAAACTACTTATACACCTTATCTGTACTTCTACACCACATCTTGACAAAAAAATTTAATTTAATTTAAAAAAAGAAAAATAGTAACATTGTGCTAGTAACTGGGGACATGACTAATTGAGTCAATCCAATTCTGTGCCCGTACGGTCCAGCATGAGGACAAAAAGTCAGTGAATGTCTTGTAAAGATTGTGATTTTAAGGACAAAAGCAGCTAAGGAGCTTGAGCGCTGCCTTGATGATTCCATCCTGTGCTTGCTGTTGTCTGTCCTCAGCAAAGGGAGCTGGTGGGTCAGACTTCACACAATGGCCTCTTCAGGCATTTCCCTCTGGACACTTCCAATGAGGGCTCCAGTTTTGAGGATAATTTGGCAATATGGTCACCTGTGTGCTGCAAACATGTCAAAACAATCCACTTGCTACCTTCCCTACCATCACTGAAGACATTTCAAGGGCTATTAACTGGACCCAGGCACATCTTAGTAATCCATCACACCATCCTGTCCTCTATACTGCTCTGCTCTCTGGCTCCTCAAAAACAGAAGAAATATTTAATGAAAGAAAACAAAGGTGTTTTAACTTGCTACAATTGACCTAATAACAGAAATAGTTCTAAAAACAACTGCAGTGGTTTAGCAGCTGGTTTTATTGACCTTTTCAGTAAAGTGGACTAAATGTAGCTGACATTCATGTTGAGATAATTGGAGTGTAAACTACTTTCAAATACTTTCTTAAAATAGAAAAGGGTTTGTCCTTCGTATTTGAAGATGACATTCATTATGGTTGTCCATAAGGCAATGTGGTGAAATGACTTTATAATACTTGTTGTAGTTTTGTGATATGCCCTGAACAGTTATGTTCTTGTACAAGATAAAATGGGTTTAACTGTAGGCCTTTTAATGGAAATGTGTTTGCCTCCAGACTAAATTTGTAGAGTGGAATAGTAATAACACTGAATAAAAACACTCATGGGGAAACTCCATAGAAAGGATAAAAGTTTCAGAAAAGTAACCACTGGTCTATTGCTTGCATATGTGTGTTTTGGCTTGGTTTAATGTTCAGTAGCTCTACCATTTTACTTCATGCATTAGGTAAGTCACTCAGTTGTGGTTTTTTTTTAGTACCATGGTGGGTCTTATGCAGAGATATTTCTTTACTGTGGGGTACTGCTAAGAGCCTGTTTGTCCTCTGATCATCTATCCTTAGTAAGTCTGCTGTCTTTTAACCATTCCATGACTACCAACTTATTAGAAATTCTCTAAAGGATGGCTAAGAAGATCCCTGTGGTAACTGGATTAGGAGAAAAGGTTTTCCGATAGTGGCACTCTTGTTTCATTTCTATGGTCCCTTTTGATTCTGATAGATTTTATGCAACCTTATGGGCCAATCTCTATGATACCCACACTGTCAGTTCCCTGAGCAAAATCAACTGGGATATTTTTCATTCCTCTAGATTAATGCTACATAAGTTAAAATCTTGCTGGGTGCGGTGGCTCAAGTCTGTAATCCCAGCACTTTGGGAGGCCAAGGCAAGAGGATTGCCTGAATTCAGAAGTTCGAGATAAACCTGGTGAGACTTTGTCTCTACAATAAATCAAAAAATAAGCTGGGCTTGGTAGCGCATGCCTACAGTTCCAGCTATTTGGAAGGCTGAGGCAGAAGGATGACCCGAGTCCAGCAGGTAGAGGCTGCAGTGGCTGTGAGCGTGCCACTGCACTCCAGCCTGGGTGACAGAGTGACTCAAAACAGCAATAATAATAATAATCTTGATGCCCTCAAATGATCATGGTAAAGGAGTGGAATTAAGGCAAGCAGAGCCAAAGGAGAGTGGCATGCTTGGCCATAGGACAAACTCATCTACAGCTTCTTGTAGAAAAACAAGAGTCCTTTGGAAACCAAAGTAAAATACCTGCCTACTTAAAACAAGGCAATACCTCTAGGAAATGGGGAGATTGACTGTCCTTGTTAAAATAATAATAATAATGTATATTTGATCATTAGTTCTGAATAGTATTCAAATCACTTGTTCTGAATAGTAATCTAAGTAACAAAGTATTATACAAATTAGTACTAATCTAATCCAATTGTTTCTCAGCATCATTAAATAGGTTTCAGCAAAAAGAAGAAAGGTAAGGGCATTTTATGATCAAAGTATGAAAATAGGAGAGTCCAGAAGTACTGAAAAAAAAACAATAAAATCTTCCCAATTTTCTTCCATGCAACTCTACTTAAGATAGCTTTAGGGGATTCACTATATTCTGTATCCTCCCTAAACTACGTACAGGTAATTTATTCCAATTCACCATCAGCAAGCACATGGAGGTGTGTTTAACTAATCTTAAATGAATGTCCGCACAGAATCAGGAACTCCCTAATCATTTCAAGTTAGCTTACAAAATTTAAAGATTCCTGAGATAGATCATGCCTTGCATTGTACTAGGACTTCTTTATGTTAATCCTCTCCGAACAGAGAGATGGCTATAATTCTGTATATGCTACAGAACTTTCCCATCTGCAATGTCCAGGACAGGCATATTTTCAGATAATGTTAATTTTTGTTAGTGCATTAATTATTAACAACATCTAATCATTTTTAATAAAGATCCTTTTGAATTATTGAATGCGTATAATCCCCCAATACATTTTAAGGAGGTTGGATGATGCTAACCAGAGGGCATTTTGCTGAGCACTGTAATAAGTTAGAAGAGGCAGATTCTGCATACATACAAGGATGAGGGATTTGTAGAACTCACGAAATATTCAAGAGCAGGAGATTGTATTTAGGGAGATCTATATGAAAAAAAAGAAGAAAAAAGATAAGAGGAACTTGGAAGAAGCAAAAAAGTAAAGGCTGATATATTACCATTTCTAAGTCTTAAATTATTATGAGACAACCCACTCCTCTGCTTTTCCTAGCACACCTTCAGAGGATTCTAAACTGGCCACTGCTTACTTTTCTCTTATTAAAATGAGGGAGGATATGGACAGAGTGTCAAAAAGAAGATAAGAAAACAACTGACATCTGTGTCACCTATGGGCTGTTTCAGTCATTTCAGCCATGTTTGGTATTGAGCTTATTTTCCAATAGATACTCAAAATCCATTACCAACTGAACACATTTTTCTCATCCATTGTCTTACATTTTAGGACCTTTTACATATTTACTCAACAAATATCCATTGAACACCACATCTTTAGCATACACTTAGCCTGACTTTTGAAGGGGCCAGAGTAGAATCAGACATTCATCTTGCTTTAATTAAAAGAACTCAGTCCAATGTGGATAGTGAGATCTAGTCACTGGTAACTATATTACAGAGTAGAAAGTGAGAGATATTGTTAGAATAGAAGATTAATCAATTTGTTCCAGGGGAAAGGAGTTGAGAAATACTCTAGATGGGTTAGGACTCAGTTGATTTTGAGAAGAGATTTAAAGTCAATCAAAACGAATGAATCAGATGTTTCTGAAAAGCACCAACCGTGATCCACAACTCAGAATTTTGATGTTCTGATGGTTACTGTGATAAAGTATTTCACCCCTTTGCAAGGCTCATAGTCCAAAGGTATAAGATTTGGATAAAAGGAAGCAAAATGTGACATGAAGAATAACAAGAAGAAAACCCATGTGCTTGGGAGGCTTTAAAAGCAACATGTATTCTGGAATTCTTTGACATTTTATTCTTCCTAAAAAATGGAGAGGTTGCCAAATTGTTGCTGGATCATTCTTGAATTAGTCTTCATCTTTACCCTTAGAAAGAGAAACTCTGCAGGTAAGATCAGCCATACTGTACCTTAAATAGCCAAAGAAGCCCCTGACTCAGTGCCGTGACTCAAACCTACAATCCCAGCACTTTTTTTTTTTTTGAGTTGAAGTCTTACTCTGTCACCCAGACAGGAGTGCAGTGGCCTCTCCCAGCCACCACAGACTCGACCTGCTAGGATTCCAGAGATCTTTCCTCCTCAGCCTTCCAAGTAGCTGGAATTACAGGGGTGTAATGCCCGGCTAATTTTTTGATTTATTGTAGAGATGAGGTCTCACCAAGCTGCCCAGGTAGGTCTCGAACCCACCGGTTTAGCCTCCCAATCCCAGCACTTTAGAAGGCACAGGTGGGAGGATTGCTGAGCCCAGGAGTTCTAGACCAGTCAGGGCAACATAAGGAGACTTCTTTCTTACAAGAGATTAAAAAAATTAACCAGGCATGGTGGAGTGCACCTATAATCTCAGCTACTTGAGAGGCTAAGTCAGGAGGATTGCTTGAGCCAGGAGTTTGAGGCTGTGGTGATCCATGATTGTGCCACTTCACTACAGCCTGGATGTCAAAATGAGACCTCCAGCTCAAAAAAATGTATTCTATCATAATCATTAAAATAATTATTCTATTAACTTAAAATTTTAACTCTATCATTTGAATTGAGATTAAAAAAAACTAGATTGCACAGGAATACACAAACTCCAATTTAAAATACAATTATAAAAAAGGAGAAAGCAAGTAATTTTAAAGAATATTGCCCTATCCCTATACCCCATAGTATGGACAGCATTTAGATTCCTTTATCACAGCTTAATCTGGTGCTACTTTATGGAAGTTTTTGTATTTCTATGGTGTCCTGAGCCCCAACCGCCAACACATTCAACCACATGCTAAACAATTTTTGAATATTAATGAATTTATTGTAGGAGGAGCAACTGAATTTTCACACTTTCCTTTATTCAAAGATACCTGGATTTCAGAATTCTGCCACCATCTGTCATGATACCAAATATGACTGATCATGAGATAAATAAATGATTGAAGAATTTGTCCAATTAATTCTTTGTGTGCTTCCCACACTGCAAGAGTCAAACTAAGTCAATGCTAATTTGCTACTATTTCTAGCTTTGTCTTATTCTCCCTGCCACTACACTCCTGATAATTATATATTCCCTAATATTGTTAGAGTTAATTTTGTGTTTATCAGTCATGCATCCTGAACTACAATTAAAACCATTTAAGGTCAGGCAGAAGTATCTCACCTTATATGAGTAGCGGATAAATTAGAACTGATTGTTGAGTCCTAGCGTCTTCCCCACTCAAAAATACATACACATGTTCTCTCTCTCTCTAATTATTCATTACATTTGCTCATGCTAAAAAAAATAAACAATTGAGTCAATAAAATTTAAGTTCCTTATTTCTCTGTATAGAGCATAGAAGTAAATGATACAATAAAAAATAAGCCTGATCCATGGGAATATCTTGCCTGGGTTCCTCATATGCGGTCACTACTTTCCTGAATCACATTTAACTGTCATGCCAAGACCCTTGTTCTATGGCACTCTAGTTTTTACCACTCTGATGTTGCTGAGGACATTTTTCAAGATATGACACAAAGATCTCTCTGTAAGGAACCATTAGATAATTTTTTTTTCATTCCCAGTTCCAATAGAAGATGTATTTCTCGTAAGTTACTAGCTTTGTTTTTTATCCTATGGATGATGTAAGTTTTGAATTAATCATGTTTTCCATTTTCTATTCATTGCTTCAAAACTCAATCCCAGATAAGTCCATGATCCATGCCTTCCAAAAATAGCTTCAAAGACCTCCAAAGCACAAGAATCAAGGGGTAACTCTCAAGATATATCACTTGCCTCATGCTGTTTTGGCTCACATAGCATGACAGGGTACAGCATGGGTACTAACTTACCCTTAGTTCACCTTATATTTTTTTCTTAGTTCATGATTTCTTCATTTACATGTATTGTAATCTTACTCACAGTTCTAATATAATATATCTATCTTTAATATGAAGGATATAAGTAAATAGTCTATAAAGCTATAGACACTTGTGCTGATTAAAATTACCCAGTAAAATGTACCTTCTGCATTAGTGGGACTTTCAGAGAGAGTATGAGTCTGCCATGGGTATTTTTTTTTACTATGTTTTCAGTTTGTACACATTTAGCTGAAGAATCCATGCATATTATAGTGTTTACACTTGCAAGCTCTAGAGGTACTCTACTGAAGTTCAGCTTAAAGTTTTGTAATTTAATGGCTGTGAGACTAAGAGAAAGTTTCTTAACCTTTCTCTGCCTGGGTTTCCTCATCTCATAAAATAAAAAGAAAGCAGTAACTATTATACTATATATGTTATCTATATACATATATATACTATATATATGAAACATATATAATACTTCATAGGGTTATGAACAATGAAGAGTAAATAGATTAAAAGAAAAGATTTGCATAGTGCTTGGAAGTTAGTAAATAATATAAAAGGATTGTTACTTCAAATAGAAATATTTTTGAAGTAACAATAACCTAGAATATTAAAAGTTAATGACTAACACCAAACCACAGATCCAGGAACCTGAAAGAACACCAAGCAAGATAAATACCAAAAAATTACAAATAGTAAGTCATATAAAAATTGCCCAAAACAAATTATTAGAAATGCTAAGAATTAATAAATAAATAAAATCTGAATTTTTTTCTTGGTTGTATCTCCCACATTTAAAACAACTTTTAAAACTTCTTGGCTACTATATAAGTATTAAGCATCATAATGAATACTTAAAAGATGAAAGTAATCTGCACAGAAAAGGAAACAAATAAAATCAAAAGACAACCTACAGAATGAGAGAAAATATTTGAAACCATGTATCTGATAAAGGATTAATGCAAGATATGTAAGGAACTCACACAACTCAATGGCAATAATAATAATAACCCAATTAAGAAACAAGCAAAGAACACGAACAGAAATTTTTTCCCAAATAAGACTTACAAACAGCCAACATATATATGAAAAGGTGCTCAACATCACTAATCAGATAAATAAAATCAAAACTTCAATGAGATATCATCTTACTCCTGTTAGTATGGCTGTTATCAAAAAGGCGAGAGATAACAAGTGTAGGTGAGAGTATAGAGAAGAGAGAACCTTGTACACTATTGGTGGGAATGTAAAGCGGTACAGTTTCTATAAAAAAGAGTATGGAGTTCCCTTAAAAAATAAAAATAGAATTACTGTAAGATCCGTCAATCTCACTTTTGCATATATATCCAAAGAAAATAAAATCTGTCTCTTGGAGAGAAGTTCTACTTCCATGTTTATTATAGCATTATTCATAATAGCCAAGATACGGAATCAACCTAAGTGCCCATAAATGGATGAATGGATAAAAATTATACACACACACACAAACACACACACACACACACACATAGATGCGCACAAACATATATACATATGTAAATGCATATGCATTTTATGGTTGAATAATAGTTTGTACATTAAATAAAATAAATACATAAAATAAACTATCATTCAGACATATGAAACAAAAGAAATCCTGCCATTTGCAACAACATGGATGAAGTCAGAGAATGCTATGGTAAGTGAAATAAGCCTCACACAAAAAGACAAACACTATTTGAACTCACTTTTATGTGAAATCCAGAAATGTAAAACTCATAAAGGCAGAAAATAGAGCAGAGATTGCCAAGGGCTGATAATGGGGAAAATGGGGAGATGTTGGTCAAAGGGTAGAAACCTTCAGTTATAAGATGAACAAGTTCTAGGGATCTAATGAACAGCATAGTGGGGATGGAAGTATTAATTAATATGATTGTGGCAATATTTACACAATGTATACATATATCAAACTATCACATTTCATAAATGGGATGTATGCGATCTTTGTCAGTTAAATATTTTTAAAAATGAAAGAAAATGCAGGGAAAAGTAACATATATACTTTTATATTCAACCCTGACATTATGAAGACCTTGGAAATTGTTATTGGCATTCTCAGAAGAAAAAGCTGAACTTAAAAATCAACACTTGTCTCAGACTCACTAGGAAACTGAGGGTTCTGGGCAAACTACCACCCCAAAACTGGAAAGAGAAGTGAATAGGGTCAGAGATGCTTACCTAGAGCTGAGGCTACTGAAACCATCAACTAGTAGGAACACTTAGACAGCAGTTTTGACCAATTATTTGAAGCTGAATGTGGACTAGTGTGGGAATGAGATGCTCCAGCGTTGCAAACATAGGAGAACTCCCACACTTTGGTGGGTTATACCTCCAGAAATCATGCCAAGTATTCACAGTGAAGATTCTGGAAGGAACCCCCAACTCTAGCAAGAAGAGAGAAAGTATAATCACCCAGAGAATTTTCCACAATAAAGTCCTACTTTCCATGGAAAAAGAATTTACTAGAACCTTATCCTAGCTGGGAAGAGCATTCCTCCCTTCTAAGTCTCTCTAGCCCTCTGTAGCTTTCCTGTCTCATGGAAGGAAAAAAAAAAAAAAAACCACTGGTAAGTAATACTTGAGAATATCATAGTCCAGAATGCAAGTCAACTAAAAGACTGAAAGCTAATCATAAGATTATATACAGCTTTCCCTCTCCCCATACATAACCACCAAACTACAGTGCAAGATGCAAACTTTGTTAAAAGAGGGAATAGTTAGGAAAAACTCAAAGTCAAAAGAAAAATCAAAGCAACAGGAAGTCAAAACCACTAACACCAAAAATTAGAGCAAACAATAAACACAGCTCAATTCCTAGCCATATTAACACAAATCCTCATACTAAAATCCTAGTTGCTGCAGTCCTATCACCTAATACAATATGTTCAACTTCCAACAAAAGAAAAGGTAAGGCATTCCAAACAAAATAGAAAGAATGTACAAACAAGACAGTCTTAAGAGACATAGTAAGCATCAGAAATAGACACAAATATACAGAGATGTTGAAATTATTACACAGGAATTTAAATGACTCTAGTTAATATGTCAAGGGCTCTATGAAAAAAAGTAGACAGCATTCAAAAATAGATGAGTAATGTAACCAAAGGGATGAAACCCTAAAAAAAAAAAAAAGGTGGGGGGGAAATACTAGATATTGACTCCTTTGATGGACTCATCACTACACTGGCTGTCAGGAGATTAAAATGCTAAAAAAAAATTCAAAAACAAATTCTAGAACTCAAAAACAGTATGAAAATAATTTTAAAATGCCTTTAATTGGCTCATCAATAGACCAAGGAAAGGATCAGTGAGCTTGAGAGACATATTACTAGAAACTTTTCTAACTGACATGCAAAGAGAGAAAAGAATAAATAAAACAGTACAGAACATCCAAAAACAAGGGACAGATTCAAATTTGGAATATTCCTACAACTGAAATACTATAAGGAGAAAAAGAACAGAGCAGAAGAAATATTTGAAGTAACAATGTCCTAGAACATTGAATGTTAATTACTGACACCAAACTATAGATCCAGGAACCTGAAAGAATACCAAGCAGGATAAATACCAAAAAATTACAAACAGCAAGTCATAAAAAAACTGCAGAAAGCCAGAAACAAAGAGAAAAAATCAAAGAAACCAGAGGAAAAAACACTTTAACTATAGAGGAACAGATATAAAAACTACAAAAAGTATCACAACTCACTCAACATGAAACAGACAAGTGGAATAGCCCCATAACTATTAAGAAAATTCAATTCATAATTTTTAAAGTTATCATAATAAAATATCCAGATTTAGAGAGCTTTGGTTGCATTTCTACCAAAGATTTAGGATGGAGCATTATGCAGCCATAAAAAAAGTCAAAATTATGGACTTCATAGCAACTTGGATAGATTTAGAGTTTATCATATGCAGTGATCTATCACAGAAACAAATAACTAAATACCACCTGTTCTCACGCATAAGTAAGTCCTGATCACTTATTACAATACTACAAGAGACGGATTGGCAGTCGTGGGACACTGCCAGTGGAGAGGAGAGTGAGGAAGGCACATAACATCACCAGGGGAAGTGAAGACCTGTGGAGGGCCGAAATTTCACCTGCACTAGGCCATTATGTACCTAATCCTGATGTGTACCCCACATCTTTAAAATAAAACATAAATAAATCAAATTATAAAGAAAGAATTAGCACAAATTCTAGACAATTTCTTCAAGAAAACAGAAACAGAACACATCCCAATTACTTTTGTAAAGCTAGCATTACCCTGATACCAAAATCAAATAAACATAGTCCAAAAATGAAAATGATAGACCAATAAATATGTCTCATCAACAGAGATACAAAAATTCTTAGCAAAATATGATCAAGTAGAAGTCAGCAATATATATATGTAATTATACACTATGACAAGGTAGGATTTATTTTAGGTATGCCATGCTGGTTCAACATTAGAAAATCAATTGTCATAGTCCACCTCAACAACAGCTAAAAAAGAAAAATAATACAATAATATTAATTGGTGCAGAAAAATCACCTAAAAAATCCAACATTCATTCATGAAGTAAAACTTCTCAGCAAACTAAGACTAGAGGGCCATTCCTCAACTATTAAAAAGAAAAACTACAAAACATCATATTTAAGATGCAAAACTGGACATTTCTAAGAATAGAACTTAAGAAAGGATGGGATTTGGATCATAATCCCAAAACACACAATCCTGAATGCCATACTGCCAAGTGATGAAATCTCAAAAGATCAAAATCTCTGAAGTCTAAATTCCTACAGTATAAATTACCCACCATCTAAAATTCCCCAAATTACAGTTCCAAAACATTAAAATCCCAAACTGAAATTCTGAAAGCCACATATATTCTGGAGAAGAATTAATATGTTTTTGGTTATATGCAGCATAACTGTATCATATTAGGCAGAACTGTTACTTCGTTATTTTCTTTATCAGGAAATTAGTTATGGTTTAAGATGTGTATAGGTACCAAGTTGACAAGAGGTGGACCCATGGACTTAATTTTAGATATCAGTTTGACTGGATTAAAGAATACTTAGAAGACACTTGGTAAAGCATATTTTTATATTTTTTATATGTTCACAGAGTGTGTCTGTGAGGGTGTGTCTAGAGAATAGAAGTGTGTAAGTTCCAGCAGCCTGAGAGAGGAAGACCTGTCCTCAATACTGGTGGCCACCATCCAACCAGTCGAGGCCCATAGAGAACAAATACAAATGGAAAATTGGCCTGTGTCTAAGAACTGGGACAGATTTTTCTTCTGTCACCTTGGATATCAGAAATTTGACTCCGTGAAACTTCATTATCACAATGTTGACTTAGCGTGTAAGCAATGCATATGTATGTAAAATAGTTGAAACCTTTCCAATAAATGAGGTGATGTTCTTTTTATATAACTGAACTTGTAAAGGATAAAATTTCTTGAGATCTCATCTTGGCTGTTTGGATGACTGCATATATTGTGGTGACCCATAGTGGTTTTTTTACCAATCATTTTTTTATTATTATTTTAAAGACATGGGGTACAATGCAGAGTTAGGTATACAAATGTTCATTATGCGAGTACCCTTGTGGATGAGGTGTGCCCTTCCATCTCCTGGCAGTTTCCCTCAACTGCCATTTCCCCCTCCCTCCCTTGGCAGTTTTGGGCTACTGTCAATCCCTTTCTTATCGTGTTATGATAATTGTTCAAGGTCCGCTGATAAGTGAGAACATATGGTACTTTGTTCTTTGTTTCTGTGATAGATCAGTGAGTATGATAGACTCTAAATCCATCCAAGTTGCTGCGAAGTCCATATGTTTGACCTACTTTATGGTTGTATAATACTCTATTGTGTATATGTACCACATTTTTTTATCCAGTCCAGATTTGATGGGCAGCATGGTTAGTTCCATGTTTTTGCTATTGTGAATAGAGCTGTGACAAACATGTGTGTGCAGGTATCTTTTTGGTAGAATGACTGGACTATCTTTTTAAAAGACTTCGGTTGCTCATTACAGTATATCAGATGAAGCTGGGTGCAAACAAATTACCGACAAAATTGATTTATGTTTATAAACTTTTGGCCTATTTCTTTAAGAATACAGTTCATGTGTTCATAACTGTCATCCTCAGGTGACTGTCATTAGTACACCTAAGTATTTATGCTTACAAACAAATACTTGATATTATTGCAATGGCCTATGAAATGTTTTGTTGTGTTTTTATATTTTTCTTAAACAAATCACCATTTAAAAATATCAATAAAATTTTTATTATTTTCCAGAATTATATTTTCAAGGCTTGGCTCAGGATTTCAATCCTTGGGATTAAAGTACTGTATAAGCTATTATGTCTTTCCGGATTATAATTGGCTCCATAAAAACCAGGATGTTCTTTCTTAACTCTCTTATTAAATGTCATACTAGAAGTCTTAGTTATTATAATAAGAAAGTAAAACATTTATACAGTTTGGAAAGAAAGAAATGATTCTGTCTTTATTTGCAGATGATGTGATTCTCTATGTAGAAAATCCAAAAGAATCAACAAAAATCTCTTGGAAATAAGAAGTGATTATAGCAAGATGACAGGATAAAAGGTAAAGATAGAAACATCAAATATTTTTCTATACACAAGCCATAAATAACTGGAATTTGAAACTTACAAAAGCACCATTTACATTAATGCCAAAAGGAAATTAAATACTTAGTTACAAATCTAGCAATATAAGATCTATGTGAAGAAAATTACAAAACTCTGATTAAAGAAATCAAAGAACAAAATAACTGGAGAGATCATTGGTTTTCATGGATGGAAAGACTCAATATTATTAAGATATCATTTCTTCTCATCTTGATCTATAGATTCAATGCAATCCCCAACTCCCAATAACCTATTTTGTATATACTGGTGAACAGATTCTAAGTCTATATTGGAAAGTGAAAACCTAACATAGCCAGAGTGAAGAAGAAGAGTAAAATTGAAATACCCACAGTACCTGATATAAAGACTTACCTTAAAGTTACAATAACCAAGACAATGTAGTACTGGCAAAAAGAACAGATATATATATGAAACAAAATAGAACATGCAGAATTAGACTCATGCAAATATAGTCAACCAGTCTTTGACAAATAAATAAGTCAATGGGAAAAGAATAGTCTTTTCAGTAAACGGGGCTGAAAATCTTGAGGCAAATCCCAACTGGAGGACTTCTACAAAATATCCGACAAGTGCTCCTCATAAGTGGCAAGGTTATCAAAAACAAGGAGAGTCTGAGAGCTTATCACAACCAAGAGAAGCCTAAGGAGCCATAATGACTAAAAGTACTATGGTATCCTTTATGAGCTCCTGTAAAAGAATTTGGGTTAAAACTAAGGAAATCTGAATAAAATATGAATTTTAGTTATTAATAATCTATCAATATTGGTTCATAAATTGTAACAAATGTATGCACTAGTGTAGCATGTTAATAATAGGAAAAACTGAAATGGTATATATGAGAAATTCCTATACTGTCTTTGTAATTTTTCTGTAAATTTAAAACTTTTCTAAAATAAAAAGTGTACTAACATATGCTCTAATAATCAGTAAAAAAAAACTGTTAATATTTTGACATTTATATACTGTTTTTCTACATATAATACATTTTTTCACAATATGTATATTTCTATATATACTACTTTTTACTCATTTTTTCACATATTAATAAGTATCCTTAATTTCAATAATTGTAGCTATTATCATCTCATTGTATTATTATACCATAATTATTTATCTCAATACTCTTTGACATGTCTGTTGTTCCCAATTATTTGCTAGATAAACAGCTCTGCAATTCCCAAATATTTTGACATGTCACAACTCTCTAGGAAAATTTCTAACAGCAAAATTGTTGGATCAAATTTTAAAATATTTTTCATTACTAAATTATTCAAAAATTCATGTGTTCTTATATTCATTAGAAACTTTGCCATAATTCTATTGACAAAATGAGATTTATTAAAAGTAAGAAAGATGTATTAACTAGTACTCTTTTAGAAATAAACATGTACTACTTAGATGAAAGTTATTGAATATGCAAATGCTGATTGTCACATATAGACTGGATATCTAAGTGGCTTAAAGGAAGCGCTCTCTTAATGGTAAGAACATAATTAAATAAGAAAAAGAAAGAAGGAAGAATTAAAAGATGGAAGGAAGGAAGGAGGGAGGGAGGGAAGGAAGGAAGAAGGAAGGAAGGAAGGAGGAAGGAAGGAAGGAAGGAAGGAAGGAAGGGAGGGAGGAAGGAAGGAAGGAAGGAAGGAAGGAAGGAAGGAAGGAAGGAAGGAGAAGGAAGGAGAGAGAGACGGAAGAAAACTAGGGGAGAAGGGAAGAATCGCCATCAAAAATGTGTTTGAAAGGTACTTTGACCTATCATAATGTAAAATATTGAGATAACACTGAACAAAAGGAATTTCTAAACAGTTTAAGAAAATTACTGCCCCAATCCTATTCAACATTTCAAAAAATATTTTTAGCAGTGTTAGCACTTCTTTCTTATTGCTTTGTGAAGATAAATGAATAATCAAAGGACAAGTATCTAATAACCATTTATTTCTCTCTCTAAAGCTTTCTATATTCCTTATAATAGTCCTTATAATAGTTTAATACTATGATTTAATCAATATATTTACTTATTCCCAAGATTACCATATTTTACCTGTGTACATAGTGCAAAGACAGGATTTTGCATAATTTTTTATGGGTTTGTGTTTATATGTTTATGCACATCAAAACACTGGCTATACAGCAACCCTTTTTTTTTTTTAATTTGGTAAACATATTATTTGTGAACTATCTATACCAGAGAGGCAGTAAGACAGATGTTTAAGAGCCAGTCTTCTGTAATCCCGCACCTTTGGGAGGCTGAGGTGAGTGGATTGCCTGAGCCCGCAGGTTTGAGATCCGCCTGGACAACTTGGCAAGACCTCATCTCTACAATAAATCAAAAAATTAGCCGGGCATGGTAGCGTGCGCCTGTAGTTCCAGCTACTCGGAAGGCTGAGGTGGAAGTATAGCCGGAGCCCAGCAGATTGAGGCTGCGGTGGCCTGGAGCGTGCCACTGCACTCCAGCCTGGGCAACAGAGTGAGACTCCAACTCAAAAAAAAAAAGAGCCAATCTTTCTTGAGTCATATCTTGATTTCATCACTCAGTAGTTGTGCTACTTAATATCTGCATTATCAAAGCATTTAACTTTCCTATGCCTCAGTTGCATAACCTATAGAATGACAACATTAGTATTGCCTACTTCATGGTAGGTTACTGCGAGGCCTAATAATTACATATCATATAATATGTAACATTGACACTGTGTTTAACATAGATTATATATATGTATATATATATATGCATATAATGTTTATTTGTATTTATTAATAAATTCCCAGAAACACCCTGCAAGGGAATTATTGTTATCTGTTTTATGGAGCAGAAAGCCAAGCTCTGAGAATCTTAATAATTTTCCTAAGGTCTCACAGCTGGTAAAGAATTCAGGTTGGTCTGCCAAAACATATGCCCTTCCTTTGAAACATCATGTTTACTATTAGTAATGACTAATGTGATTATAGTGTAGAGACTCAGTTCTTAGGTTTATTGTTAGCAAAAAGAAAGTGATTTTTGTCATGAGTATTTTTAACAAAATAAAGATCAGTAAGGATTTGTTACAGTGTTATTGACAGCATATACCTGTTTGTTTAAATAAAATAACAATAAAATTGGGAAAATTTTGTTCAAGTAATAGAATCCAGGGAAAGTTACAGTCCACAGGGCAGAAACTTCAGGATTTCTTCAACAGACTATATAGACAAATCTAAAATAAGGGGATAATTAGCCAATATGCAATTCACCATATGTTAAAGAAAAGTTCCACACACATTTAAGAGGCAGCAAACCAACTTGAATGCATTGGCATATCACAACTTGCAGAAGAAAAAGCTATCAGTGGGGTAAGGCTGGGGGACTGTTGATGGGGTGAAAAAGGGGGCATTCCAGAGCCTGTTAGTATAGCAAGTGTACTCATTCCTATAATAAGAATAAGGCATTTCCTCAAAAATGTTTATTCAACCAAATGTAAATACATCTCATACCAATTATTAGCCAAAAAGTGGAGGCAATGCCATCATCGTGTTTCCTAATGGCAAAAGTTATGGAAGGAATAGGGGACTTGTGAGTCAACTGCCTCTGTGAGTCAACAAGAAAGAGAAGCAAAACAAAATAAACTCCATGGCAGTAGTTAATTCCCACTTCCAGCTCTCTCCTCATATCACAATACACATCACTAAATATAATTATATATCATTATTATATATAACTGTTATATATCACATATATAGGTGTACATTTTATTTTTTTTCTTCCTCTGAAAGATCAAGGAAGAGCCACAAAATATCTGTTAGAACTCACCAGATTTTTCTATATTAGACAATCTTGGACCAGTAAGGATGAACAAAGAAAAATAACCAGACACATAAAAAGAGTCTTCAACCAAAAAGAAATGAATCAATCCAAAAAAGTCAAATAACTATTCCTCAATTTCATCATGAATCAGATGTTCTGCAATAAAAGAAGAAATATTTGAGGAAAAGTAAAAAAAACATTACATCTATGAATCTATATTAGTAAAGCACTAAGAAACAGCCATCTGAGATCTAGAGGAAACATCTATTTTCAGATGTAAAATGAAGATGAAGGCAGTGAAACCTTCATTAGAATCACCTGAAACTCTAATCTATCAAAGCAGAAATTGTAGGCAGGCTCGGTGGCTCAGCCTGTAATCCCGCGCCTTGGGAGGCTGAGGTGAGTGGATTGCCTGAGCCTGCGGGTTCGAGACCCACCTGGACAAGTTGGTGGGACCTCATCTCTACAATAAATAAAAAAAATTAGCTGAGTGTGGTAGCGCACGCCTGTGGTTCCAGCTACTTAGAAGGTTGAGGTGGAAGGATCACCGGAGCCCAGCAGGTCAAGGCTGTGGTGGCCGGGAGTGGCCACTGCACTCCAGTTTGGGCGACAGAGTGAGACCAAACAAACAAAAAAAAGCAGAAGTTGTGGTTCAGATCACAGACAATAACTGAGAGTTAAGAATAAATATATGGAAATGAAGGCAGAAAAAAAAAAAGACATGGAAAATGTATCTTGGAACTATGGCACACATGTAACAGCAGTTTCCGGAGAAAAGAGAGGAGAAAGATGAAATGCAATACTCAAAATAGCATAAGAAAACTTTTCCTGAACTGATTACAGGTTTGAGGTTTCAGGTCAGAGGAACTCTAACTGACAAATTTTTTAAAAGCCCCATATTCTTATAATATGTGTAACGGTTAATTTTATGTGTCAACATAACTGAGCTATAATATGCCCTGATTGCTGGCAAAACGTTATTTCTGGGTATGTTCGTGAGAACATTTCTTGAAGAGATTTTCATTTGCATTGGTAGACTGAATAAGGAGATGGCCCTCACCAATATAGATGCACGTTGTTCAACCCCTTGAGGGTAAGAGATACAGAAGGTAAAGGGGGTTTGAGTTTGAACTTGAATATCTATCTTCTCTGCCCTCAGACATCAGCACCCGTAGTTCTCAGACCTGTATCCTCAGGAATTTCCACCAACTGGCCCCACATTTCCCAGGCCTTCAGACTGGGACTGAGTTACACCACAAACTTTCCTAGGTCTCCAGCTTACAGATAGAAAATTGCTGAACTTCTTGGCCTTCATAATTGCATGAGATAATTTCCATAATGAATCTCCTTTTTTATATAGATATATCCTATTGCTTCTATTTCTCCAGAGAATCCAGACTGCTACAATATGTCTATATTTCAAAAATAAAGGGAAACAACAATCTGCAAGAAACCAAGCAAGAAAATAAGAAGGCTGTCTATAAAGGATGAAGTATTCATTTTATAGTAAAAATATTTTCATAACACAAAGTAACAGAAAGAAATGAATCAATATCCACAAAGTATTAATAAAATAGAGTTATGAAATAAGAAATGTATATAGAGATGAGAAACAGAAAAACACTATCAAACATGGAACGTCTAAAAAGGTATTTCAACCAAATACACTATCTAAAAATACATATACCTGAGAAAATAAAACACTAAGCTTAGGCATTGTGTTAATTTCCTAGGGCCTTTGTAACAAAGTATAGCAGAGTGAGAGGCTTAAAAAACAGACGTTGACTTTCTCACAGTTCTGGAGGCTAAAAGTTCAAGATCAGGTGTGGATAGCATGGCTTTCTTCTGATATCTTACTCCTTGATTTGCAGATAGCCATCTCCTCCCTGTGTTCATATGGTCTTCCCTCTGTGTGGTTTGTTTTCTAATCTCTCTTTTTAAAAAATAGCTCTATTGAAGTATAATTAATATACAAAATCTGCACATAATTAACATATACAATTTGCCAAATTTGGTCATAAGCATAGACCTATGAAACCATCATCAAGATAATAAATATACCTATCATTTCCAAGAGTTTCCTTTTGTTTTATTTTTGTTTTTGTTTTGTTTTGCAGTAAGAACAGTTAGCAAAAGATCTATTCATCTCATAAGAAAAGCAGTTTTACTGGCTTAGGGTCCACCCTAGTATCTCATTTTAGCTTCATTACCCTTTAAAGATCCTATTTCTAGTCATATTCTGGAGTACTGGAGAATTTAGGGTTTCAACATACTAATTGTGGGGAGGGGGTGCGGCACAGCAGCCCATAATAGACATAAACAACTATATATAGAAGAAAATGTTTAAAACCCCATTTCAGTCATGAACAAATTTTTAGGGAAAATGTAAATGCTAAAATTTGACTCAAAAATGGAAAACTCTGAGATTAATAATGACACCAAAATGAGAAAATTTTTTTATGATGAAAAACAGAGGACTTTATTGGTGATTTTTGTTTTGTTTTAGACTTTCAAGTCGCACATAATTCTTAAACAACATAAATGATTTAAGATTACAGAATTCATAAAGCTATAAACTCTATTTCATATAGCTATCATAAACCTGTTAAGAGTGCTGGAGTAGACCAAAGACTGTCCTCCCCTCCCCACCTTACTCCTCACTCGCAGGCAATGTGATTTGGGGACCACAAGCTCCAGGCCTTACCATTCAAAGGCAGCAACTTTATGGCCACAAGAATTAGTTGGAAATGGCTAGATGAACCACTCTAGGCAAATCAAGCCTCCCAGAGAGACTATTGCCATAATTATAGGAAAAGAAGCACTCTTTCCTAAGATTCAAGATGTTAAGGTAGATTAAAGCCTGAAAGTAGATATCTAGAGCCAAGATTGGCTGTATAATTTGTGGGCCCCAGTGCAAAATAAAAACTACTAGGAATTTTAAGATGCTGGTTATTACAGAATGAATTGTATCTCCCCAAATTAATATGTTGAAGACATAACCTCATTACTCCAGAATTTGACCTTATTTGATAATAGGGTCATTGTAGATGTAATTTATGAAGTTACAATGAGGTCATCAAGATTGGCTCTAGTCCTATATGACTGTGTCCATATGAAAAGGGGAAATTTGAACACAGAAACACAAAACACCATGTGAATGTGAAGGCTAAGCTTGGGGGATGCATCTACAACTTGAGGAATGATAAAGATTGACAGGAAACCTCTAGAAGCTAAAGGAGAGATGTGGAATACATTCTCCCTCACATTCTGGCCCCAGAAAGAGGCAATCCAGCTAAGATTATGAGCTCAGACAAGAGATCAGTTCTAGTGTACACAACTGTGTGGCAATCTGTTTCTCTTGCTTAAGTCCTTACTTGTCTTGCTTTTGGTACTCTATTATGGCAACTATAGCGAAGCAAAACAGTGAAGGCAGAGCCTGAAACCAAGTGCTAGGCCCTTGTCAGTATGGGGCTTGGTGAAAGTGTGCAGGTTGCACAACCATGAGGCCAGCCCTGTGTCTGCAGATACCACCAGGGAAGAGGGAAAGCACAAGTGGGGGAGGGGCAGCCAGAGAGTGACAGGAATTCTTTTAACCAGGGTTTAAGTCTTAAATCTTATGTACCACTTCAGGTGTCAGCAAAAGGCATGCCAAGGTCTGATTATACATGTGAACAAAGTCTTAGGGAAATGCCTCTGAGGGTAAATGGTGGTGGCAGATAGGGGCAGGTGATGAAAAGAGCAGGAGAAGGCAGGGAGATCCTTCCATCTATATCACTGGCTTGACACCTTGAAAGCAGTGAGGAAAGGGAAGAGAATAGGGTAGGAGGAGACTCAAGTAGCAGAAAAGTTAAGACAAAGTCCTGGCCAGGCTGATGAGAGGCTCCAGAGCAAAGGAACCCCAAGTAAGGCAGGAATAGCCCAACTCAGTACACCTACCCTGCTCAGACACTGGCTGGAGCAGCCAGGAGAGAGTATGGCCACCCCCTGGATGCCTGGGAATCCAAAATGGTGACCACCAAAGGTTGTTAATGACACTGGATCCACCAGATTCTTGTGAGATCTGAGTGATACAATTTAGTGACCACCAGCAATTACATGTAAGACATATTTACTTCTTCACACATTTGGGGAACAACACCTCCATAGTTTCTATACCCTCTCTTTCTAAGGAGAAATGGAAGGAAGAGGCTAGTAGGATACACTGCAACCCCCATCTCTGCATTTGAACTTGGAGCCATACCTGAAACTCCTCTTCCTTTTTGACTATTTAATATTTCTCTCATCCTCTGCTATCATCTCAGCAGGTTTTAATGGCTTACCTAGTGATGTGACTAAACCTTTACTATGTGGTGGTCTAAACAGGTGGACATCATACCATTCTTAACCTAGGGCGGCTGAACAAATCTCTTCACTGTTACATGAAGCAAAAGAGTACCAGTAGGCTTCCAAGTGAATTACCTGGGTTCCATGCACATTTCTCTATTATGTAAAAGCCTTATTTCCTTCTCCTGGTAATGGAATGAAAGCGATGCCTCTTCTCACCTGCTGTGTCTGGAAACACAAAGTCCCAGGTACCCTGGGAGAAGGTACAACATATAATTCAATCAAAACTTAATTGAGTATACTAGCAAGGATTAATGTCCTTTGAGGGCCAGAGCTTACAACCCAGTAGAGTGGCGGGTATGGGAGGTAAAAATATTACCCCCAGGTCATTAGGATCAGTGGCAAACAGTACTACTCCCATTTCCACCCATGTATTCTTTTTGTTGGGGACATAGCACTACATGGAAGTCTCCAATTCAGTGTATATACCATGTCCTAAAAGATAGTACTTCATCAAGCAGAGGACTGCAACCAAGCTGACATTTCTGGTCTGCCTTTATTAGGTTGTTCCAATGTGCTGTCAGCTGCCTCTTTCAGGGTGGTATGTGATATAACTAGTGGATCCATGGTCTCAAGTCCACTCCAACACCCTCCTGACTGGGATATGGATGCTCTGGTTGGATTCTGTGCTATATAGACTCTCGTGCCTTTAATTAGATCAGTCATTCCTGAAGCCTCTGCAAGATGAGGATGCTGAGTCTCTGTGGGTGAGAAAGTCGAATTCTTACCAAAATAGGTATGTATCTCTGTAAAGGTTAAACAATGACCCTTCAGAATGGGAAAGGCCCAAAGTAGCGAACTTGAACTTGCTGCCAAGTAGCCAGTCGAATTTTTGCAGGAAAAGAGTCATGATGGGTGCTTTGTATTGGTCTCTCTCTGTTGCTAGCAGCTTGAGCATTCAGAGGCAGCTAAAGCTGGTTCATCCCAGTGAAGTGTGAGTCTTGGAATATCCTCGATCTTGACCTCTCAGTTCATGTGCCTGCTGTGTCAGCTCTGGGAGACAAGTGACTCGTTGACCAACGCAAACTGGCCAAATAATCCATCTCCTTTATTTTTCAGTGCACTTTCAAAGGTGAATGTTTTGTGATGGGCATACAGAAGTCTTTCCTCTTGATGCACAGTCCCACATTTCCATCCAAATGCCTCTGCTCTGCACTTCCTTGCCTCCAGTGTTCCAGTCCTTTCCTTTACAGCGCTCTGAGCATTTAGTTTCCTCTCACCTTTGGCTGGCTACTCCTCCTTCTATAGCAGACTATAGCACTGTCTTGGAAAGATTTTCCTTTCTATTGACTCTCAAGGTGATCCCTGATTGTACCTATAATGCAGCCCTTCATTTTAGCTTGCATCAATCCATCAAGCTCACCCATCTACAAATCATATGTGGGCTTTTCCTTCAGTTGGACGTATAAGAACCTCTCCTGCAGTGTGGATGCAGGTGCAAGGTGGAGGGACAGGCTGGGGCAACTGTGATAGGAGACATGGGGAGCTGGGCCAGCTGCTCATGCTGCTTACTCACCCTCAGGTTCTACTCAAGTTCTACCTCTGAAATACTGTCACCATCATAAAATGGATTGTGGTTGTGCCCTTCTTTTACAATTGTTTTATGTATTTATTTATGTTGAGTCGAACTCTCTCTCTCTCTGTTGCCCAGGCTTGAGTACAGTAGCACGATCATGGCTTGCTGCAGCTTTGACCTCCTAAACTCAGATGATCCTCCTAACTCAACCTCCTGGGTATCTGGGACTACAGGGTGAGGCACCATACCCTGGCTAATTTTTTAATTTTTTGGTAGGAATGAGGTCTCGCTATGTTGCCTGGGTTGGTCTTGAACATCTGACCTCAAGCAGTCCTCCCACTTCAGCCTCTCAAAGTTCTGAGATTACAGGTATGAGCCATGACACCTGACCGCTGTGCCCTTACGACTGTTTGGCTTGGTATTCCAACAGGACCTAGTGCATAATAGACAGTTCTAGGTGCATGATCATTTAGGACTCCATAGTGAAGTCTTCTGCCTCTACTAGAAACCTAACAAAATGTTAAAAACTATTTTTCAAAGATGTATAATTCTCATGGCAGATGGTATATGCTTGCTCCAGAACTTCAGGGGCTTGCACTACAATTCTCTTGGAGTAATTAGCTCCTTACTGCAACTTCTTTTCATTGATATCTCCAACATAGAGTCTGCTCCATTGTATGTCCTAAATGGCAGAACGACTTATACCACAGCCTAGCCTACTTCAGAGTCCTTTTCCCACAAGCCTCACTCAAAGTCAGCAGCTTTATGTTACCCAGTATAGGGGCCAAAATAGCATTCCTAGGAACCAGGTGTAGAATATGATGTTTCCAGCACCTTAAGAGTTTTATAAGGAGCTGTACTACCTGCCTTCTTAGTAGTAGGGAATGCAAGATGTGGCCACTCAGTTTTTACCTTGATGGTTATGTCTGAGAAATTCCCTGACAACTGGACCCCTGAAATGTTTACGAGGTGACATGTCCCTGGTTCATCATTGAGCTTACCTCCCATCCTCTAGAATGCGTGTGTCTTACAAAAGTGTCCGGCATGCCAGGAACTTCTTGCTCTTCTGCTACATCAGCATGATGTCATCAATGCATGGTATTAGTGTGATGTTCTTCAGGACATGCACATGGTCAAGATCTCTTTTAAGCATATTATAACAGAGGAGAGAGAGAGTTAACATAGCCATGGAGCCTAGCTCTAATTATTGTTATCTGTTCCTCATGAATGAAAACTGTTTCTGGTCCTCTCTTCAGATTTCAGTAGAAAATAATACATTCAACAAATCAGTGACTGCATGTCATATACTTGAGGCCTGATAAATCTACTCTAGAATTGATACCATGTCCACTACAACACCTGTGACCAGGACTACTTGGTTGATTTTGTCTGTAGTCATTCTTTAGGATCCATCTAGTTTCCACAGGGACCAGAATGGCAAATTAGATGAGGATATGATGGGGACTACCACCCTTGCCATCATTTAGGTCTTTAAGGATAACATTAAGCCGAGCTCAGTGGCTCAGCCTGTAATCCTGTGCCTTTGGGAGGCTGAGGTGAGTGGATTGCCTGAGCCCGCGGGTTCGAGACCCGCCTGGGCAGGCGAGACCTCATCTCTACAATAAATCAAAAAAATTAGCCAGGCATGGTAGCATGCGCCTGTAGTTCCAGCTGCTTGGAAGGTTGAGGCGGAAGGATTGCCAGAGCCCAGCAGGTCGAGGCTGCAGTGGCCAGAAGTGGCCACTGCACTCCATTCTGGGCAATAGTGAGACTCCAACTCAAAAAAAAAAAAAAAAAGATAGCATTAGCGTTGAGTTCCACCATTCCCTTGGGCTGCAATAAAAAAAAAAAAAAAAAATTGGAGGGTTGTGGGATACATGTGAGGATTTGTTACAAAATGAATTATGGAAGTTGAGATTTAGGCCTCTAGTAGGCCTTCTTCTCATCCCATTGTAGACACAGTATAGAAAATGGACTAGACAAAGAAAATGCAATATTGTTTCATTTCAGTCTCTTGGTGAGGAATGGAAAGCAGCAGAAACATCCCAACTCTAACTGCCCTATCATACTCAGATATTGACTGAGAACCAACCAGGTAGAGTGTGGCCCCAGAGTGAATAATAATACGGATCCAAGGTGGCAGCGGCTTAGACTGTCTCCCAACTACTCCTTGTAGTTGGACTCTCCAAGGGAGAACTAAACTACACAATTCTATGTCTCATGCCACTATATCAAGATATGTACATTTTCATCATACACAAGTAGGATTTATTACAGGAATTTAAAATATTTATTCACATTAGTAAACATTTTGGTGAAATTCACCAAATTACCAAGTTAGGAGTGGGAAACATAAGCATATCAAACGATGGCAATTTTCTTTGGTATTCTTCTTTATATTCAAAATTGCCAACACAAAAAACTATTGCAATTGCATAAAAAACATTTTGCAGTTATTTTGAAGGAGAATTAAGACTGTTTTTTTGGTTTTTTTTTCAAATTTATTTTAAACTTGAGGGGTACAATTCAGGGTTAGGTATACAAATGTTCATTGTGCAGGTACCCTTGTTGATGAGGTGTGCCTCCCCCCTCCCCAGGCTGTTTCCCACTAATGGCAATCCCACCTCCCCACCCCCACATGCCCCTGCAGTTTCCTGCTACTGTCAATCTTTTTCTTCTAGTATTACAATAGATGTTCAAGGTCCACTTATGAGTGAGAACATGTGATACTCACTTCTTTGTTTCTGTGAAAGATCACTCAGTATTATAGACTCTAAGTCCATTCAGGTTGCTGCAAAGTTCATGATTTTGTTCTTCTTTATGACTGCATAATATTCCATTGTGTATATGGAATCACATTTTTTTTAGCCCGTCCTCTTTTGATGGGCAACTCAGTTGGTTCCATGTTCTTGCTATTGTGAACAATGCTGCGATAAACATACGTGTGCAAGTATCTTTTTTATAGAGTGATTTTAGTTCTTCTGGGTATATTCCCAGTAGGGGGATTGCAGGGTCATATGGGAGGTTGATTTTTGGAACTTTTAGGAATTGCCACACTGTTTTCCACAGAGGTTGTACTAGTTTGCATTCCCACCAACAGTGTAGAAGTGTTCCCTTTTCGCCACATCCTCTCCAGCATCTGTTATTTTTTAAGTTATTGATGGCCATTCTGACTGGAGTTAGGTGGCATCTCAGTATAGTTTTAATTTGCATTTCTTGATGACTAGTAAGACTGGCATTTTTTCATGTATCTGTTGGCTGCTCATATGTCTTCTTTTGAGAACTGTCTGTTCATATCTTTTGCTCACTTTGTAATGGAGCCGTTTATTTTTTTCTTTTCAGCACATTTGAGTTCCTTGTAGATCCTAGATGTTAGGCCTTTGTCAGACATAGGGTTGACAACTATTTTTTCCCAGTCTGTGGGCTGTTTCCCTGCTCTCTTGATGGTTTCTTTGGTTTTGCAGAAGCTTGTCACTTTGATAAGGTCATTTGTCTATCTTATCTCTTATGGTGTGGGCACTTGGGGTTTTGATCAGGAATTGGTTGCCAGTTCCGATTTCCATAAGAGTGTCTCCTGCATTTTCTAAGGTTCTTAAAGTTTGAGGTTTTATGTTTATGTCTCTGATCCATTTAGAGTTGATTTTTGTGTACGGGGATAGGTAGGGGGTCCTGTTTCAATCTTCTGCATGTGGTCAGCCAGTTTTCCCAGCACTATTTACTGAATAGGTTCTCCTCTCCCCAGTGGTTGTTGGTGGGGGCTTTGTCAAAGATGAGTTGGCTGAGAAATTGAGGTTCTGCTTCTGGAATCTCAATTCTATTCCATTGGTCTATATACCTATTTTTGTACCAATGCTGGACTGTTTTGATTATTGTAGCTTTATAATAAAGTTTAAAGTATGGGAGTGTGATATCTCGTGCTTCATTTTTTATTTTTTGCTGAGGATTGTTTTGGCTGTTTGTGTTCATTCGTGTTTCCATATGAATTCCTGTATTGTTGTTTCTAGGTCTGAGAAGAATGTTGCTGGTAATTTGATGGGTATTGCATTAAATCCGTAGATTGCTTTAGGTAGAATGGACATTTTAACAATGTTGATTCTTCCAATCCATGAGCATGGAATATTTTTCCATTTCTTTATGTCATCTTTGATTTCTTTGAGCAGTGTTTTGTAGTTTTCATTGTAAAGGATTTTCACGTCTCTGGTTAGGAAGATGTCAAGGTATTTCATTTTTTTGTGGCTATGTGAATGGAATTGTTCTTTTTATTTGGGTTTTTGCATGTTTATTATCAGTGTATAGAAATGTTATTGTCTTTTGTACATTTATTTTATACCCTGAGATTTTGCCAGATTCCTTTATTAGTGCCAGGAGGTTTTTGACAGATTCTCTTGGGTTTTTGCAGTATAGAATCATGTCATCTGTAAAGAGGGATAACTTGATTTCCACTTTTCCTATGTGGATACAGCTGATCACTTTCTCTTCTCTGATTGCTGTAGCTAGGACTTCCAAAACTATGCTGAACAGGAGGGGTGAGAGTGAGCATCCTTGTCTTGTTCCAGTTTTCAGGAGAAATGGTTCCAATTTCTGTCTGTTTAGCAGTATGCTGATTGTGGGTTTCTTGTAGATGGCTCCTACTATTTTAAGGTATGTTCCATCTATACCTAGATGTTCGAGGGTTTTTATCAAGAAGGGGTACTGGGTTTTAACAAAAGCTTTTTCTGCATCTAATGATATAATCATGTGGTTTTTTTGTTCTTACGTCTGATGATGTATTTGATTAAGTTTTGGTATTACGAATGTTGAACCAGCCTTTCACACCAGGGATGAAGCGTATTTGGTCATGGTGGATGATTTTTGAGATGTGTTGTTGAATCCGGTTAGTTAGAATCTTGTTGAGAATTTTAGCATCTATGTTCATCAAGGATATTGGCCTATAGTTCTCTTTTTTTGTTGGATCACTACCTGGCTTGGGTATCAATGTGATGTTAGCTTCATAAAATTATTTGGGGAGAGTTCCATCTTTCAAAATTCTCTGGAATACTTTCGGTAGGATTGGTATCAGTTCCTCCTTGTATGTTTTGTAGAATTCTGCTGGAAAGTCATCTGGTCCAGGGCTATTTTTTTGTAGGTAGTTTTCTTATGACATAGTCAAATTCCTGGATTGTCATTGGTCTATTTAGGGACTCAATGTCTTCTTGTTTCAACCTGGGGAGGTTGTGTGATGTCAGAAAGTCCTCCATTTCCTTTAGGTTTCGAAGTTTGTTTCCACACAGGTGTATATAGTAGTCTCTGATAATCTTTTGTATTTCTTCAGGGTCAGTTGTGACTTTGCCTTTTGTGTTTCTGATTGTGTTTATTTGGACTTTTTCTCTCTTTTTCTTGGTCAGTCTAGTTAGGGGACCGTGAATCTTGTTTATTCTTTCAAAGAACCAGGTTTTTGTTTTATTGATTTTTTTGTATTATCTCTTTTTCTTCTATGTCCCAGACTTGGGCTTTTATTTTGTTGCTCTAGATTATTCTACTGAAGTTAGGGTTTTGGTGGTCTTTCTTTTCCAGCTTCCTTAGGTGACTTGTTAGACTGTTAACTTGTGATCTTTCCATTTTCTTCATGTGAATTTGTAGAGATATGAATTCCCTTCTTACTACTGCTCTCATGCTATCCCAGGGATTCTGGTAAGATGTTTCTTCATTTTCATTTGTTTCCAGGTATCTTTTACTCTCTGTTTTGATTTCCATGTTGACTCAAGAGTTGCTTAGCATAATGCTGTTTAGTGTCCAAGTCTTTGTGGGTTTGGGGGAACCTTGTTGGTGTTGATTTTTATTTTTATTCCACAGTGGTCTGAGAAGGCACATGGCAGAATTTCAATCTTATGAAATTGGTTTGTGCTTGATTTATGGCCAAGGATGTGATCGATCTTAGAGTCCATTCCATGTGGTGATGAGTATAATGTATATTCTGTAGTCATTAGGTGGAGTGTTCTATAGGTATCAATTAAGTCCATTTGGTCAAGAGTCACATTGAGGTTTCAGATCTCCTTGCTGATTTTTTGTCTCAATGATCTGTCTAGGGTTGTTAGTGGAGTATTAAAGTCCCCAGATATGATAGTGTTAACATCAATATCTTTTTTTATGTTTGTCTAGAATCTACTTTATGAAAGTTGGCGCTCCTATGTTGGGTCCATATATATTTAGAATGGATATTTCTTGTTGGTGGATTGAACCTTTTATCATTATATAGTGACCTTCTGTATCTTTTTTAATTTTTGATAGCTTAAAGGGTATTTTGTCTGGTATTAAGATCATAACTCTTGCTTTCTTTTGTGTCCCATTCACCTGAAATTTTGCTTCCCGTCCTCTTACTTTAAGTCTGTGAGTGTCCCTTCTGGTGAGATGAGTCTCTTGGAGAGAGTATATTGTTACCTCATGACATTTTATCCATTTTTCCATTCTATGTCTTTTCAGTGGTACATTTAGTCCAATCACATTCAGTCTAATTATTGAAATGTGAATGTTTATCACTGTCATTAAGTTCTTATAGAGTTGTTGCTATTCTTCATTTGTTGTCTTTCTTCTGATTTTTGAGTTATTCATGTGTTTTCAATCTTTTTTCTGCACTCTTGTGAAGAACATTGTCATTTTCCCCCCTTTCTTCTGTGTTTAATACTTTCTTAAGTGTGTCTTATAGAGCTGGTGTAGAGGGAGCATAAGTTCTTAGAGATTGAATGATTGTGAAAATTTTTAATGCTCCCTCACTGATGAAGTTTGCCTTAACGGGGTAAGTTATTCTTGACTGAAATTGTTTATCTTTGTGAACTTTGAAGATTGGATTACAAGCTCTCCTAGCTGAAGTGTTTCTGTAGATAAATCTGCTGCTATTCTAATTGGTCTTCCCCAGTAGGTAGTCTGATCTTTTTCTCTTGCTGCCTTTAGGATTTGTTTCTTTTATGCCTACTTTGTTTAGGTGAATTACTATGTGACTAGGAGTTGTCTTACAAGGGTTCTCTGAATCTCTTGTATTTGAATGGTTGCATCACTGATGAGATGTGGGAAGTTTTCTTGAATAATTTCATGGGATGTTTGTTCCAGGGTGGTCTCTGTCTCTCTTTCGGTCTCAGGAAGTCCAGTTACTCTTAGGTTCAGCCTCTTGAAATAATCGCTATCACTTGAAGGTTTTATTCTGTCTTTTTAAGCTTCTTTCCTATGTTTTTGACAGTTTGGGTGAGTTCTATATTTTAGTCCTCAAGCTCTGAGATTCTTCTGCTTGACTGATTCTGCTTTCCATGCTTATTAGTTTGTTATTTATTTCAATCACAATATTCTTTACTACTGTCATTTCAATTATCAACTCCTTCCTATTTTCCTCTTGTCTCTCCTCAACTTTTTTATACTCTCTATTTGAGGTCTAGGTTTGTAGTATGTGACCCATCATTCTGGGGACTCTTCATTATTTGCATCCCAAAGTCTGTTTTCTCAGTGTCTGACCTCCCAGGAGTCTTTTTGAGACCCGTATTCTTTTGGTTTTTCTTTATTTGTGTAGATTTGCCTCTCCACGTTTTTCTCCTCTTCTTTGATTCTGTTGTTCAGGGATTGTGGGGTTGCTTTTACTTCTCTTTGCTCAGTCTCCTATTCTTTCTTATGTGGATCCTCTGTCTTTGTTCAGTTATGAAGCTAGATTGTGGGTTGGGGACTGTACTTTTTGCAGTTTAGAGGTTTAATTGAGGGGGAAGGTGTGATTCAGAATCTATCTGCAGATTCCATTATCCACGGTCAGGTGTATGGGCACCCTAGAACCCACTTTTCACTGTCTTACAATCTGTCCATGCAGTGGGGGTACAGGTTTGCTCTGTGGAAGCAAAATGAGGTAAGAAAAAGAAAAATACTGGAAAAAAGAAGGAGGGGAGGCAAGAAGAAAGTGGAGAGAGAGGAGTAAGAGGGAAAACAGACAAACGTACTAACTAACAAATAAGAAGAGACACAAAGATAGAAAAGAGTAAAAAAAAAAAAAACTAAAACAATACAGATAATCATGCAAACACAGTCCAACAAAAACCTGCCTATTGATGTACACTTCCCATACACAAACAGGAAGTCTAAAGAAAGAATAAAGGAAAAAAATCAGTAAAATAACAGAAACAAAGCAAGTATGAAAACGTTATCAAAAACATATAAAAAGAGAAAAAACTAAAGCAAAAAACAAACAAAAATGAGCAAAACAGACAAAAAATAAAAATGAAAACAAAGAACCAAACTCTCTCTGAGGTCATTTCTATAAGTCCAATGTCCTTTCAGCTCTGATCTCTAGTCCCTCCTCTCTGCTCTTAGAGCAGGCAGGTAGGGTTGCTCACAGCATGGGTCAGATGCCCCAGGCTTACTTTGGAAGGAGGGTGGATCAGATTTGGACTCAGCCAGCTTGCTGCCTGTCAAGTCTGCCACTCAGATCTGACCTGTCTCTGTCAGATCCAACATAGGGGAGGGGCATCTGTCTCTCCCAGCTTGATTAGATTACCATAGACCCCAAGTTGGGGGCTGGGTGGGGCTGGGCGGGGCTGGGCCGGGCTGGGCGGGGCTGGGCCAGGCTGGGCAGGGTTTTGCCTGGTCCTTGGATAGAGAAAATGGCTGCAATCAGCATCTCCTCACCAGGCATGGAGCACCTCACTGACTCTCCCTGATCCTCTCCCTCCACTGATCAGATCTGGGGCTTTAGCTGATCTACTATAACAGGTGATGGTGTGGGTCAGGCGCCAGGCAAGAAGAATCAGCTGTATTAGGCAGGAGAGTCCCGGAAGTTGCAGACAATCTTGTAAGCACACCCATGCTCCTATCTCAGGGCAGTGGTGACTTGCAGTCACCCTCAGAGGGGGGACCTGAGTGCATGAACTCAAGTCTCCCTTCAGACGGACTTTCATTCTCCCACCAGTGCATGCCTATTCACTCAGAGTCTTTATGGACACTTGCCTTTGTGAAGACTCTCACAGTCCAACCTGTCTGGTCGCCACCTTAAGCTCCACCGAGAATTAAGAATCTTATCTGCCAGCTTTTAGTATCTAGAAATAATGATTTCAGAACTTGTTGATGATCATAATATAGATTATTTTAGGAGCTTTGACCAATCAGACCAATTGAGTCTCCTAGTTCTGTCCAATACTACCACACACACAATGGCAATACTTGCCACTGGGCTATTTTCATCTGCATTTTCTATGTGCTGTCCCACCTGTTAAGGATAATGAGCAACTTTTCCAAGGTTTCAGCATCCTTTTCCCTCTGAGCATCAACAGAAAGAGGCCTGATCAATAGTACCAAAGAATAGCCATCTGCTTTGAATAGCAGGACTCTGTAATCTGGAACAACATCTCTTTCACACAGACATTAAAAATACTTTATGAATTTAATTCAGTATTCATGAGCTCAGAAAACAAGTTCCCTGAGAATAAGCTCCGTCTAAACATGGCAACCCAGGCAATTTGCACATATATGAACCACGAGGACCTGGAACGTTCAACAGGCTGTGTACAAGCTGAGCCACAAGAGCAAACTAAGCACACTTAAAAATAACAATAAGGATAAGAAGGATAATAATTATAACCTCCCCAGTGAGAGAGAAGGTCACTGTGACCACTAGATGCAATGCCAAATATCCTGTTGGCAGGATGCTTCCTTGGCCCATGTGCATTTGTGAGCCCAAAGCCAGGCTGCAGGCAGGCACCAGACCTAGCTTTCACTTGCTTACCCTCCAGTGACTGCCAATGGCTCAGGTTGCAAATTTGTTTATATTTAGAAGAACAGGTGTGTGGCCCAGTTCTAAATCAAGTCACTGCCCTGCTGGTGTCATCTTGATGTGTTTCATATAGCTGAAATAATTTAATATGGAAAAGGGCAACACATCTACCCTGACTTTTGCTTAGGGTTACATTCAGCTTTGGGGAATTTTATGTCATGACTTCTGTTCTCTTCAGATTCTGTTTATTGTTCCCTCTTATCATAAACCTGCAAGGTTTGTGTTTGTTTATTTGTTTGTGTGTTTGTTTTTGTATTGGTTAGTGGTTTCCTATGAGAAAAATAAAAGACTCAGAAGCCCTGGATTCTAATGAGGATTCATTAGAAGAGCAGATTACTTCTTACTTCTTATGTTTGCAAGCTGGGGATATTTTATCATTGCTGATCTTCAGGTGGGCCCTTATTGATACACTAAGATTGTTGCAAAACTCAAATGACATCATGTAGGTGACTTCAAAAGCACTAAAGTACTCCACAAATGCAAAATACTATGATGCATGTAAAATATTTTTATGAAGTTCAGTGTGTTCTACAAATGCTAACTACTACAATGAATGTAAGTTCTGTAAGCAATGCTGTAAATGTCAGATACCAGACAAAATCCAAGGCCAGTTCTCAAAGACAAGCTGTGAAGCCACCTCCTGTCATTGCCATTTCATTATGAATTTTGTTGAAAATATAATGTTTAAAGAAGAGGAGACACCAGTTATACTGTTAAGTCATTCTGCTAATGATTTGAGCTCGGATACTTATCAAGCCTTCCATCTTAATTCTGTTCAGCATACTGTGTGACACGGAAAGACAAGATTTTGTTTTGTGGTATCCTCAAATATAAAGTTGGTACCAAATAGAAGGTTTTACAGTGGGGAAAAGAAAAGGAAATTTTGTTTTCATTTAGATTTTACTTCTGTTTATACTATAATAGGAATGATCATGTGTTACTAAAAGCTATATAAGCAATGATAAAATATTTTATAGAAGAAATAATCCCGACTTTTCATAAAATAGCTTCATCATAAGTCCCTCTAAATAAAAACTTTCCAGTTTGCCAAGTGAATCTTTTTGCCCATATTATAGTGGACCTTCCACTAAAGAAGCAAACAAGTACACAAGGATATTGGCCTTTCCAAGCACTCATAACAGCATGAGCACTTGGCATACACTTGAACTTTTTCTGGTCATCTCATCCTCACTGTTATTTAAGGTCTCCTCAGTTGCTCTGAAATATAGGCTTCAAAAGAGAGATATTGCTACAAATATGCTAACCTAAAAGACACAGGAATCCCACCATCATAAAATTCCAGAGGAAGAAGGTGCCTGGGAGGGCCTCTAGCCAGTCCTCCTCTCCAAGAACAGGAAATCTGGCCGTGGCTGTCATCTAAGTCCAACCATCACTTGACTAGCCACCTGCACAGTGCTGGGAGCTGCCTGCAGCATAAGGCCCCAGAGTCTTGTGCATTGACCAATTTCCTGACTATGTATTCAAGTGAAGTTCAAACTGCAAGTGCTAATCTATTAGATCCTGTAGATGTTCTAATTCTTTCTCTGCTCTCTTTATTGCTTCATCGCTAGAAAACTCTGGATGTTTTACCATAGTGGAAAGGAAGAACATTTTGTTACTGCCCCATGAATAAAAATATCCAACCAGTGCAATGACACAACTATTTTATAATAAAGTTAGTTTTGAGGACTTTGTTTTTAAAGAAGTGATACACTTTCCTTGCCTATTTCTACTTGTTTTTTTCAAAGTGGAGGTCTAAAAGTTTTAGATTATTTTAAAAGAGTGAATAATAAAACTTACATTTAAACATATAACAGATTGAGAAAGGACACTAATAGACTGATGGGGTTGGGTTGACAATGTTAAGGGAAAACGGGTGGGAAAATTGAAAGTAGATAATGAAAAGGGCAGAATCATGGAGAGAGAGAGGTAAAGGCAAACAGAATGGGAGAAAAATGCTCAAAGACAGGAAGAAGAAAGAGAGTGGAAGGGAAAGAGAGAGGCGGAGAACAAAAGAAGGAAGGGAAAAAGGAAAGAAGGAAAGTAACGAAAGAAATGAAGGAAGCCAGAAGTGACTGGTCAGAGGTAAATTGCTGCCTGCACTCTGTGACCATACTCACAAGAGTAATAATTGTTAGTAATAACTTTTACTAAATGTTGCTAAATACCATAGATGAATCCTCATCACAATCCTATGACTTTGATTCTGTTATTACAATCAAAGTCATCACCCTCAGGCATGAGAAATCTATACCCTAGAACTCATAGGTAATGACTGGCAGAGCCAGGAGTCAGGCTCAGGCTGGCCCACACCATTTGACCACCTACCTCTAGTCACCTGTTATTCTCTAGCCCCCTTTTATTCTCCCAGCTTTTCATCAGTTGCACTATCCATTGAGATTTCTATGAGACTTACAGAAGTTGACAGCAATGCTATATCTAGT
This sequence comes from Carlito syrichta, assembly GCF_000164805.1. NCBI lineage: Eukaryota > Metazoa > Chordata > Mammalia > Primates > Tarsiidae > Carlito > Carlito syrichta. The sequence continues at coordinate 908,936 of NW_007246680.1, read as the reverse complement.
AGTGTTAGCAGATTTTAAAGTTTGTTGTAGAATTTAAGCTTATTTTCTTCAATGATGTTTCAAAATATACTTTAGAAGTCTGCAGATGCTTGGCAATTTTCTAGTTGTGTTTCAAGCTCCTTCAACAGTTTCAAAATTTTTAATTGCCTTATTGTTTTGCTTAGAGTGACCTGATTTGCTTTATTTCTTATTAACTAGAGGTTTTAATTAAAACTAGAATTTATTTTTGCTTTGTATCAAATTGTTTTGTAGTCTAGTTAAGACTAAGTGGAAAATATAAGAGAAAAAAATACTTTAAAAGCAAGGAACAGGCCAGGAGCGATGGTTTAAGCCTGTGTTCTCAGCACTTTGGGAGGCCAAGAGGAGAGGATAATCTAAGCCCAGGAGTTCGAAACTAGCCTGGGCAACATGGGGAGACCTCTTCTCTACAATAAATCAAAAAATTAGCTGGGCATGGTAGTGCGTGCCTGTAGTTCCAGCTACTTGGAAGCCTTAAGCAGAAGGATCGCCTGAGTCCAGAAGGTCGAGGCTACTGTGGCTGTGAGTATGCCACTACACTCCAGCATGGGTGACAGAGTGAGACTCCAACTAAAAAAAAAAAAGTTAGAAACAAATATTATATGTATATAATAAGTGCAAACAATAAATGTTTGATGAATACATGAAATTGATTAACCATTTCTTGATAACAGCTTTTAAATTGCCTCTAACTGGTTGAAAGAAACTGCTAAAACCCCTTGTAGAAACCCCTCCTGCCAGTAGAAGAATGGTTTCTGGTGCTTAAGATCAAAGAAATATCATTTATTTTCTATAAGTTTGCCAAAATTGAATTTAGCATCCATCCAGAAAAATTAAATACTTTTGATACAGTAGGGCATCATTATAGGAAATTAATTATTTAAAGAGATGTTATATAAACATGAGATGGTGGGAGATGGAGAGGCCAAAGGAAACAGGACTGATACCCAGAGAGTGAGAACAGAAGTTCTCCTCTGCCCTTAGGTTGGAGTTCACAGTCTATACGGGCTATTGAGTTGTTGGAGATGCTGTCAGCTTCCAGACTGTAACAGTGGGAGGGCAACTGTGGTACTGAGAAGCCTTTTAGGTCTCATCTGTTTATGTGTTGCCTGGGCAAGTGTGCAGCAAAAGTATATATATATCACTCTGCCCATGTATCTAAAACCCCTTAGTTTGACCTTTTATGCTAGCAGACACAAGTACAAACCAACAGTTCTCCAAAAAAGTAGAAGTATAGAAATTTGGTTAGAGGCATTGTGTAATTGTCTAAGTATTTAAAAATAAATATAGGAAGCATTACCCATTGCCTGTAGGTGTTTTTAAATATCTCTTTGTTTTCTTATCTCCTCCATGTCTGACTTTTAACACTGTCATTATTATTAGTGTCTTAACTTTAATAATCACTTTTCAAATTTGGTGATTTGTCATATTTTGCTTTGGATTATAAAGATAATAATACTTACTTGGCTCATAAATGGATTATGAAATTAATTATTGAGTGAAGGGTATTAAACTCTTAGAATAGAATTTATTAAAGAACAACACCAATAGTAAAGTGTCACGAAGACTCTAAGAATATAATACTAAGTCACTTAAGGCGGACTGAGATGATGTTCACATGTTTTATTATAGCTCTTATAGATAGCAGTTATTTCAAGGAGATTGCTTTATTCTGAGCCTTGCAGTCGATTTTGAGGTTGATGGCATTTAATTTTATGTATGTATTCAGAGAGAAATGAAATGGCTTGATGGTGACATACATTTCTTTTATTGGATTGAAAAAGCAGGTACTTAGACTTGCATTACTTGTTTGAAGCAAAAAAAAACCCATGATCAGTCCAAGTTTTATGTTAAGAAAAACAGCGACATTTTGGAAATTAATTAATCTTATCAGGAACTGCAGCTGCATTACATTAAATTTGATCAAATGCTGAATGTCATCTGCAGCCAAGCTAATTTCAAAAGGGCCAAGATGATGGTGTTATATTTAGGCAGGGCTAGTGAAGTGAATCTTGTCCATCAGCACAGTGGGGAATCTGCTGAGCTCACAGATTTAAAATCCTCAAAACAACTTCCATCTCTTTAGAGGTTTTCTTAAGTGCACACAGTTTCACACTGAGATTCCTTCCCTCTGGATGCAGAAGAGGGACTTTTCCTCTCCCTCGTTGACAGTTTTCAACCTGTGCATCAAATATATTCAAGAAAATGTGATGTGAAGGGTTACATTATACCACAGATCATGGCATTTAAGAGGAAAATACACCCTTGAAAGGTTTTTTCGGGATTCACTTTCACATGTGATATAATTATTGACTAGCAATCAGGAAGTAGGCAACACGAGTAAGATTATATTTAAAACCAACCAACCTCTACAATACAAAATGAGAGTGACTTTCAGTGAATTCTTGAAAATTCCTTCAAAGTGGCATAGCATCATGGTCTGAAACATGGGATATACAAAAAAGAATTTAAAAAAAGAAACATAGGATCTATACATACGTGGTTGCAGTTTATATCCTGGCACTATAACTTAGAAAGTGTAAGATTTGGGGCAAATTACTTGACCATTCTGGGACTCCGTTTTCTTGCCTTATAAAATGAATATAATAGTGCATATTTCCTAGGGTTATTGCAAGAATTAAATGAGTTAAAATCTGTAAAGTGCTGAGAATGGTGCTTGGCGCATAGTAAGCACTATATATGTGTTCGTTAAATAAAAAAATTCCTTTCTCAGGACAGGAACGTCACTCCTAGTTTTGTACATACAGTGCACATCAGCAACAATGCTGAAGCAATAAATCCTTCTGAGAAAGAAAATCACAGATTCCCAGAGCCTTATTTTCAGAATCACTCATGTTGTTTCCAGTCTTTGGCTATTTAATCCTTCCAGAACAACCAAGAGAATTTACTCAAATAAACTTCTCCTTTTACAGAAGAGAATGCTGCTGTACAGGAAGATCAAGTGTTTTTCTTGAGATGACCCATGGAACTCAAACCCTTCTCCATGTATACTCACTGGTCATTAGGCATAAAGCAATACTAAATTGATATGAAATAAAACTTAAAAACATGAAATTCAAACCAATTTAAAAAGCCAAGGTACATGCAGAGAAACAACACTATATAATATTTATGCAACTTTTCAGAAACTGGATCTTTTCTTCTGACAATTGCAGAAAACTAAGAAAGTAAGTACTTCAGAATGGACTTAAGTTTCCATTCATAATTCCTAAGTGAGAAAGGAACTAAAACATGTAGCTGACTTAAAAAAAAAAAAAGTTACGCTTGCAAGTTACATTTAAATGCATCCAAATGTGATTTAGCTCTGCCAAGTTATGAAAGAAACATTATTATTAAGGTGAGTCTGGGAGTGTGGATAGCTGCAAGCCCCCTCATTAGGATGGAATGTATCACCCAGTCAAGGTATCAAGAGGGCTAAAATGAATGCGTGAAGAGGCACGGGAAGGAATGATAGACACATTCAACTTTCCCCTACAAACAGCTCCTTGTTGAGTTTTGCAAAACAATATTTGTCCATAAAAGTTTCTTCATGCTAACTCCTGTTTGTGTAAGAATCCTTGAACTTTGTCCAGTCAAGTAAAGCATATTACAGAAAGGAGAGGGGGAGGGAAGGCGAGGAGAAGAAAGGAAGAAAGAGGAAAGAGGAAGAGAGGAAGAGAGAAAGAGAGAGAGAGAAGATTGTCAATTATTCCCATATTAAGTCATAGTTTGAAAAAAAATTAGTAACTTCTGATACTTATATTTCCCCTAACACAAAACAATATATGGTGCTTACACAAAATAAGGAAACTTTTGAAAATACAGAAGAAAGTCAAACTTACTATAACTATTTCGCTCCACTGTGAGTACATGCATTTATACATCGTTAGTACCTCTCTCAACACACACACACAACACATACATGCATGTACACACATGCATGCACAAACACACCTGTCCTTAACTTAAGGGCCTATGACTTAATGTAGGTTTTAAAAATCACATTAGTATCTAAGAACATAGCATTTTAGCTTAATTTTATACTTTATTATATTACAAATCCTTTCCTATCTCCCTTCCATATTCTCCATATATTTGGATTGTCTCTGCCATAATTTATGCAATGATTTGTACAATTTAGCCAATCAGTTGTATACTAATGATGTTGCTTCTATTATTTTCCTGAAATATGTAACACTTATATTTGTGAGTCTTTATGCAATTCTGTGTTTATTTCCTTAGGAGAATTTTCTAAGAGCAAAAATCTAGAATCAACGTATGGGAGTATTTCAAAGCATTTAAATATATAATTTTATTTTGTATTTTCTTTGTATTTTGCTAGATAGGAATACTAATCTCTTTATCAAGTATAAAAAAATCAGTAGTTTATCAAGATTACTTTTTTTTAAGATGTGAGATACAATTCAGAGTAAGGTATAAAAGTGGTCATCATAAGGTGAAGTTTGGGCCTTCCATTGGTTCTTACTTGGCCTGGTTTGGGATCTGGTAACTTTGTTAGTGTTATGTGCTCCCCGCCAACCCCGGCAGTGACCCATTACTGCCAATCCCTTTCATGTAGTATTATGAGGCAAGTTTAGGGTCCACTTATGAGTGAGAACATATAGTACTCAGTTCTTTTGTTTCTGTGATAGAACACTGAGTATGACAGACTCTAAATCCATCCAAGTTGCTGTGAAATTTATAATTTTGTCCTTCTTTATAGTGGCATAATATATACACAATGGAAGATAACTTTTTAAAAATCATAATTTTGTTCTAATCTGCATTGTGTCATTTCCCATACTCTCCTATGGGGTATTTTCACTATTAACTTCTTGAAGGATTAGGAGGCTCCCTTTAAAAAAATAAAAACAGTGCTAAGTACTTTCAATGAAATATCTCATTAATTCTTGCAAAAAATCGGTAAGTATTATCATTAGCTCAAATTTATAGATGAGGAAGTAAACTTAAGTTAAACATCTTCCAAAGTTCACATAGCAAACATATTGTGAAATCTTGGCTTGACTTGCTCACACAGCGCAGAGATTGAAAGCCAATGAACTTCTTTACTTGGGAACACAAATTCATGGACACCTCCCATGAAATGGCCAGGTTCTGTTGTTTCTTATTCATATCTTAGCATGAAGGCTAATTTGCATATTCTGCATAGGACAGTATTTTTTGTCTTTTTTTGCTTTCAAATGTCCTCACAGAAACAAAGAACTGAGTAGTACATGTTCTCACTCATAAGCGGCCCCTGAACATCTACCATACTACTTTAAGCAAGGATTGGCGGTAGTGGGATACTGCCAGGGGAGGGGGACAGCACATAACATCAATAAGGGTACCTAATCTCAAATCAGGCAAAGTGGGGACCAAAGGGAGGCCCAAACTTTACCTGTACGATGATCACTTGTATATCCAGTCCTGAATTGTACCCCACATCTTTAATAAAAAACAAAATGTCCAAATGATGGCATATATTAATTAAACATTTAATATCAATCTATCAGAATACTTTTTGCCAGAAAAAGTTTACTAATTATAAGTAAATAAATGTCAGGGAGACGTGCTCATAATTGCAGTATTTTTTTATGAGAGATTGAGCAATTTACAAATGGAAATGCAGAGTTCTCCTCTAAACTAAAAAACAGCTGCTGGTATTTGGGCTTACAAGCTAAATCGTTCTATCAGTTCAGACAATGGACATGATTATAATAAAAACCATGAATACAGCATAGCAGTGATAGCCACTTCCATGGAAGTATAAAGAATACCTTGCCCCACATCATGGGAATGAATTTGGATTTGGAAGGCCACCTATCTGTCAAAACAATATATCGAGATCCCTAAAGGTGGTATTCCACATTATCCTCAAATAGCTCCACTCCAGTTAGCAATTGCTCTAACAGTCACCCAGCTGATGTGTCAGAGGTGGGCAGCAAGAAGTGACATTTATGCCAACAGCTCAGCTCCAGGATAAACAAGGAAGCCCTGAAAAGCCCTCTCTTAACTTCTTTCTTATTCAGCCATGGCTCAGATCACGGTCTCAGCTTGGCAAATCACATCAAATCACATTTCTCAAAGCAGAGGCAGGAGTAGTAGCAAAAATGACAGATGACACTGTGGAGCCTCACAAAAGTCCAACTTGTGACCTAGGCTACTTCAGGCAGGGACCATCTGCACACAGTGCAGGTATTCATGCCTTACACATTAACTTCTTTATGACAAAAGTAAAATAGACCTTCACACCCCAAGGGAAACAATTTGAAGGGCTTCTCCAAGTCAGCAAGCCAATGTCACTAGGATGCTGTGTTGACAGATATCATCTCTCTCTGCAGGATCCCACGTTTCAGAGCAACAGTGGAAAACACTTGGAACTTTTGAAAGAGTAAAAGCAACTGTCAAAGCAGGTACAAAGAAGAGCAGGAAGACGGTTCAAGGGGCCATATCAGAAGACACCAGGTTGGTTGAAGTGGGGTGGAGGGGAGGCGGGGCTAAAAAAAATAACATCAGACACATTATGTACCCTCTTGGTAGAAGGCAGTAGACAGGGCTCACTATATGCACTGAGGAAAATCTTGCATTTACAGCGACCAAGCAAGGCACTCTGCTGTCCTCAGTCTTTATGCGTGAAATGTCCTCTCCTTCCCTCCAACTTATAGAGAGAGGATTTTTTTGGTTGCTAGTGACAAAAACA